>NC_089827.1:32531852-32789352 GCF_035046505.1 Tiliqua scincoides | reverse complement strand
CCCAGATGCAAAAGTTGGCACAGTTCAAAATCCGGTTTTGACTTTATGAATTTCAAAGATTTCCAAACTTTACTTTGAACATTTGCCTCTGATAGATTAAAAAAAAAATCTGAACTCTTCTTGTCTATTTGTAAACAATACTGTGAAGTGCTTTTGTGCTAAATTCAGTGGGCCCAATCCTGTCCAGGCAAGCTCTCTTTTTATACCTGTTGGTTTCAAGAAGAGAAACACTTGCTTACTCCTCTGCCATTAAAACCAATGTAATGTACAGGTGCTAACAGCCCAATCCTCAGCTCGGCATGCAGACTTACTGCTGGCACACACTAGCGAAAACATGCCGTAAAGCACGTTTGTGAGGGTTAGCGCCAGCCAAGTGCTGGAGCTGGCCCAGCGTGAGCCCACTGTGGACCAGCACTGGTGGGAGTCCAGTCCACCGCTCAGTGCTTGCCAGGACTGCTGGGTGGTGGAGAGTTGAGTAAGGGTATGGGGGGAGGCAGGGAAGAGGTGTTCCGGGGCAGGGTGAAGTTGGAGAGGGTGGGAAGAGGGTGAGGAGTAGGCGTGGCATGGAGGAAGCGAGGCAGGAGGGGGCGGGACTGGCAAAGCTCAGCTCTACCAGATCCTGAGCCCCGTATTGGTCTATGCAACCCGACACAGGACTCCTTGATTCTGTGCCAGCTCAAGAGCTGCTGCAGAATCAAGTAGCCCCATTGCGGGGTTGCTTCCCTTACTTGGGGCTAGGGGATGAAAGTTCCCTTCTCCCAAGAAGTCGCCAGTAGTGGCTGCCTGGGGTGTACTGAATACTGCAGCAGCCATTTTTGACACACAGTAGCTCCATGCTCTGGGCAGCTCAGGATTGGGCTGCCCATCTGGTTTGGGCTGTGCCCAGAATTTTGACACCATGGTTTTTACTAAAATACTTTCATCCAATACTTCCATCCAACATCCAATAGAGAATACTGAAATGCTAGCTCCATAAAACATCAACAACATGGTGTAAATGCAAGGTTTAACACATCCAACTAAGGAGACACACTTTCATACATCTATCCCCAGATGGATGGGGAACTACATATGCAAATGGATATCCTCTCTGATCAAACTGCTGTACAGCTGTGCATGTACAACTTAAAATTTCACCGCTCAGTTCCTCGGGAGGGGATCAGAGGCATTCTGACATTCACATCCAGTCCTCCTTCAATACTAAACAACTAGACCAGCCATTTTCAACCACTGTGCCGTGGCACACTGGTGTGCCACAAATGGTCTGCAGGTGTGCCACAGGAATTTGGAGGGGGGGGTCATTTATTAGTATGGCCATTGGGGATGTGACCCCCTTCCAACAGCATGGTGTGCCTTGTCAATTGTCAAAAAACCGATGGTGTGCCTTGACAATTTTAATACCTTGTCAGTGCGCCATGAGATGGAAAAGGTTGAAAATCACTGAACTAGACAATATGTAACTGTTTTGTTTAGGTGCAGACCCACCTGCTCTGCATTCACACCTTTGGATCAGAGAGGAATTTAGGACCAAACTAAGTGAGAGGTAGGGTTCCCTGACTGAAATTCCCTACATCTTTTCCTTTTTCAAAAAGCAGTTGCGGGGGTGGGGGGAGGAGGATTTGGATTGGAGTTTCAGTGCAGCAGAAGGCACACCTAACTCTTTTCCTCTGCTCTGCAGCCCTAATCCAAGTCAAACACACAGAGCCTCCACAACTGCTTTTTGAAAAAGGTCAACAGAAGGAGTTCCAACCATAGAACTCCCATGCCAGGTGTAGCTGGCTCTCAGAGACCATTCATTTTAAAGGAAAGTTAAACAAGTTCCTTAGAGTGCAAGCCTATACATGTCTACTCATAATTCTCATTGAATTCAGTGGGACTTACTTCCAGGAAAGTATGTATAAGATTGCAGCCCAGATTGCAATAACTGACTCCCTCTGAAATAATAGGGATTCTTAAAAGCTTTTCACTTTGGTTGCATAAAAAAAAAACAACTTGTGGTTTATTTCTTTTTCTTTTTTCTATTTTTTATTTTTTTTTGCAACATGCACCCACTTCTCTATGTAGTAGAAGAGCTTCCTGTATATAAAAAAATCATCACGTTGTAGTCTTTTTTTGATGCTTTGCTCACAATCACACTGCATCACAAGCTTTGTGCTCTCACTGCTCTGTAAGTAGCAGTTCTTAGCCTCTGATCTCTATCATAGCATTCCTGCAGAATAGGTGATTTGGAGAGATGAGCACATATGGATAGGCCTTTTGAATGATATTTATGGGTGATGCAGAATTTCAACCTTGGGCTATACTTACACTTCAAGTTATAAGACTATTTATTTTACATATATGCCCCCTTTCTTCCATGCTGGAACTGAAGGTAGAATGCATAGGGTTCCCCTGTAGTCTCTCACCCAGACAATGAGCTGCCCAGCCCTGCTGGGCTTCTGCAAAATTGCTACAGCAGATGCCTTCAGATTATGCCTTGACTTTAAGTGTCATAACTTCCTCCCAAGGTCTCTGGGGATGTTTATTTGGTGAAGCCACTTGGAATTCTCATACTGCTATCCCCTCACAGAACTACACTTCCTTGGGGAGAGGGAATGAATATTAAAACAGTTTAATTATGTGGTTTAACTATAACTTTTAGCATCTCCTGTCCAAAGTTAACCCACTTCTGCCCAGCCCACAGGTATACACATTTGCTTCCTCTTGTGTATATGAAATGTTGGGCAGAAATGACTTACAGCCCTATCCTATCCACACTTTCCTGGGAGTAAGTTCCATTGACACTAATAGGACTTACTTCTGAGTAGACATGCATAGTATTGGGCTGTTAATACTTTTCCCCTGGCACCACTGCTGCACCATTTGTCATCTGGTGGCCACTGAATTTCATGAAAGTACCATCAAGACATACCGAGGAATTTTAGATTCTGCCTCAGTTCAGTTTTCAGCATGAATTACTTCAGAACTCAAGTCAAGGACCAAGTTGGCCTGACAAAATTAACCATGGAGAACATTTCTCACCAAGAGACATGCTTTTGCCACATAAACCATGCAATGCTGTAAATCTGCAAGAAAGTTAGAAATGTGATCAAAACAAAAATGAGAAGGGGAAATGATAACAAAACCAGCCTAGCTCTAATAGTAAGAATTAAAGAACCAGATTTACCATTAAGGGCCAACCTACTGTAGATGTTATCCTAAGTCCACTATCCTAGCCTAGTTTTGTCTCCACTTCCCCTCCATACCATATAGTGGAACTTACCTGTGTCCTGACATCCTAAAGTTCTATGTTTACCCACCCCTACACCACATCATTGACTGCTGCTGATAGAGGGTATGGAAAGGTAGAACACCTTAACATAAGGAAATGGATAAGTTCTCCTAGATGGATTTCTACTCAATGGCTATTAATGTCGTCCTAGCGATTTTCCCACATCAGTGAGGGGTCTGCTGTTCTGCAAGTCGCACGCCATTTAGCATGGTCCAGGGTGTCTTCTGGGGCGCATGTCTTTTTTCAACCGGCCGAGCCACCTCTTCTTCAGTCTTCCTCGTGGATGGCATCCAGTTGGAGATAGCCGATATCTTTGTCATGCTTGCCTCATCGCTCCGAATAACATGACCGTACCAGTGGACTCTTGCCTCATGCATTTTGTCAGCAATCTGTGCAACCCCCATTTGTCGTCATATGTCCTTGCTCTTGACTGGGTCCCACTGTGTGAGACCAAAGGACCAGCGGAGTATCTTCATTCCCATAGCAGAGAGCCTATTTGGTAGATGCTGGCCCATACTCGGAGCCATACAGGGCAACTGGGTGACGGTTTTGTAGATCTTGCCCTTGAATCGTGCGGGCATTCACCAATCACAGAGGATACCAGAAACTTGCCTCCATTTCAGCTCATGCCCGGGTGTTGGGGAGGGAGTCACCATAGCTGCAAAGGACTGAGCCGAGGTACCGGAATTTGGTGACTTTGATCAGAGGTTGTCTGCTGATGGTGATCGAGTCGTCCATCTGGGGGTCTGCCTCCATGTACTCAGTCTTCTTGATATCAAGTCGCATCCCATGTGCGGCCAGCCGGTCATTCCTTTCTTGCATTTGGTCTTGGAGCTCTTGGCGGGCTTCAGCCGCAAGGCACACGTCATCAGCATATAGGAGTGTCCATGGGTGTGGGTGTTGGATAACACTGGTGACCATGTCTATGCAAAGAATGAAAAGAAGTGGTGACAGGGTGGATCCTTGGTGTAGCCGACAGTGATCAGGAACAGGTCGGAAAGTGCGGTCAGGCATCAGATGATGCTAGTGGTGTTGGCGTAGAGGAGCTTGATCCAACGCACCTGCTCTTTGGGCACACTGTGAGATCAAAGCATGTGTCAGATGACATCGTGTGGGACATGGCCGAAGAACTTCTCCAGGTCGAGAAACGCCAGGTGGACAGGCCAGTTCTTCTCTCGATGTCTTTGCAGGAGGAGGCAGTCGACGTGGATGGCACCTCGACTCAATGGCTATTAACTATGATGACTAAATGGAAACTCCATGTTCAGAGGAAACATGCCATTAAATATTAGTTGCTGTGGTGCAACAGTGGAAGAAGGCTATCAAACCCTACCTCTAGGCTTCCTGGAGGCATCTGGTTGGCCACTGTGGGAAGCACGATGCTGGACTAGATGGAAGTTTGTCTAAGCCAGGAAGAATCTTCTTATACTTCAAAGATAAATTCATAGAGGGCAGCTCTGTTACTGGTTATTCACCGTGACAGTGAAAAGGAATCTCTATCTTCATATGCTGCTGAATACCATTTCCCAGGGAGCCGCACTGAGAGCCATTGCTTTTAAGCTCCTGTTGAGTTAGATACCTGGATGCTGTTCTCAGCTTTAGCCACAACGTAACAACCAGTTTGGTGCTAAGTCACTGAACTGTTGAACAAAACAACTTATTTCAATGGTACTCAAAGTGGTGGGTCACAGCCCACCAACTCATGTAAAGCTTCCCCCGTCCCTTTAAAGGGCAGGGGAAGGGGTGAGGGCAGCAACGCAATCCTCAGGATTGCATTGCTACAGGGGAGGGGGGTGCTGGTACTTACTCAAGGCATTTGCAAGCAACAGGAGGTGCAAGAAGTCCCACGCAACCCTCTGCAGGGCTCCCAAGGCTTAGAATGTTCAGAAGGTGAGCACAAACCACCTCCTGGTTGCATTCGCAAACCAGAAGTGTTTTGTGCTCACTGTTTCGGAACATTCTAAGCTTCAGGGAGCACGGCTGCGCAGGGCTCCCCGCACCTCCTACTGCTTGCAGAAGCCTTGAGTAAGTACAGGCACCCCCTTGCACCACCACCCCTTAGTAATGCGATCTTAGGGATCGTGTCACTGCCCTCGCCCCCCTCCCCCACAGAGTAAATCTCCTCGGGAGTAAATCTCCTGAAAAGTTTGAGAACCACTGACTTATTTTATACAGCCCAGGGGCACTTTCAAGGATATAAAATGTAAGATTAGAAAAATGCTGCTATAGGGTTATGAGAAAATGCATTTAACAAATCGGCTCCCTGATAGTGCCTCAGTTGGTGGGGTGGGAGAGGAAATCGGAGTCCTGCATTCTGGCAATATTTCAGTTCTCTGGGTTAAGTTCAAGTAAATGGGGAGAGGATCCTTTCACAAACACTTCAATTATGAGTGTTCCTGTGGAGGAGTGGACACAATAGCACAAATATAAAACCTAATGACACAAGAACATCAGCAGCAATTGTGGCAGATTCCACTGGTCTCTTGAGGTTACAGCTTGACTTTGCAACTACAACTGGAATGTTGAGCTCTGCATCTTGTTCTCCTTGGTACGGTCTCTCTGACTGTCATCTTTGTATCCCCCAAGGACCATGAAGCAGCACACCTAGGGGTTCACCTATTTCATTCATTTTACAACCTTGTGAGGTAGGTTGGGCTGAAAGACTGTAACTAGTCCAAGATCACACAGCTGAGCACCGTGACAAAGCAGAGAACTGAACCCAGCTCTCTCCAGCCAGTCTAATGCTCCAGACTGTCAAATGCACTATACCACCCATTATACTAGCTCTCCCCAGCCAGTCCAATGCACTATACCACACTGGTTCTTTTGGTTTAGTGACAGAAGATGTGTCATGTTGTATCCTTTAGCTGCATCATGGTGTAGTCAAGGGGATGTGCACCCAAATCTGTGTCCAAAGTGGCAAGGTACACAAAGGCTGCTCATACAAGATGATCTCTTCTGCTGGACTGAAGCATTTATTTCTGTAGCGAAAACTGTGAATCTGAATGAGTTTCACTGACAGGCAGGCAGGCAGGTCTGGGTCCATAATGCAAAAGTGAGCATCTTCCCTAAGAGTCAAAGATAACCTATACTTAAAACTCCAGTGAGGTGGAGAATGGAACAATTCAGCCTTTACAGCGGCAAGTATATTTGCCAGGATAACACTAGTTTTCCCTATGAGACACATATAAAGTGTGAAAGGGAGACTTGCACCAGGGAACAATGGTCAGTTGTGGCTCCTGGGAGGCCACAAGCAGTTTTTCCACTTGAGAAAACTGGATGTGTTTTACTGCAGCAAAAACTGGCCAAATGAACATAACTGTGTGCTTGGTGCTGCACAAAGCATGATCTGGCCTTTCCTGTTAAGTTTTCTAGAGAAACATATGGGCAAGAAACTAATTTATCTCAGCAAAGGCTGTTGTTCACCTGCCTCTACGAGGGTATTTCCAACCTGTGCTTTCGTAAGTTGTTTCAACCTGTGCTTTGAAATAAGTGGTCTCACTTATTTGACAGGCAAATGGGGTGGGGGGGGGACACACAAGAAAGCTCCATCTGCCTGTGGAAACAGGACTCTCCCCTTCAGACCACACATGTTTCATTCAAAGGAAAAAAAAATCTAGACACCTACAAATTAGGGCAAAAAACCTCCAGCCATCAAGTATGAACCAGCCCTATGCATTCTCAAAAAGGGAC
Organism: Tiliqua scincoides; assembly: GCF_035046505.1. Classification (NCBI taxonomy): domain Eukaryota; kingdom Metazoa; phylum Chordata; class Lepidosauria; order Squamata; family Scincidae; genus Tiliqua; species Tiliqua scincoides. Next base: position 32,782,388 of record NC_089827.1, on the reverse strand, counting down.
AGGACCAGAGTGGCATCCAGGACATTCCTATATGAATGGCATATTGTGTGCAAACATAAACATGGGTTGCCGCTTTTCACACTGAAACAATTAATTGGGGGGGGAGAGCCTTTAGCAGGCTTATGTATGCCTCACCCCCAATAGCTGGTTGTGGCAAGGCCGAAAGATAGGGGAAGCAAGCCACATGATTATGTAACCCAGAGGGAAACCTAGGGTAGCCGTTCTCGGGCTGCAGTGTTTGCTGTGATTTCCAGCTTTGCTTAAGCATTTAAAGACTTATGGGTCTTTATTTTTTTTTTTCCCCTTTTCCTTCCGAGCTGCCAGCTCTAGCCTAGGAATTATGGTAATATGCCAGTTCTGAGCCCTCGGCAGGATTTGCAACAGAGAAATCACATCAGTCTATGCTGATTAACAATTCCATTCCATCCAGAGATTTATATAAAAAAAATATCTTACATTTTGCTTTTTAATAAGAATGATCGCTATCTCAAATTGAGTCCCAGCAAATTTTAATAAAGGCCCAAGGTTGAGTGGCATTTTGCATGCTGATTTAGCTGTGATTGCCGGCTTTTGATGAGAACCAGGCAGCCGTGTATTGCTTTCCTCATAGCAGTTTTTTTCCCCTTCTTTATTTTTTTTTTAAGACCAATACTAAGGAAAAAGGGATAAAAATAAAAACTTCCAACTGAAATTCAAAGTCTTCTTTTTTCTGTGTTTGATTATTGAATAAATATCACCACACACTTCCACCTTCAGCCCACAAGCCACAACCCCCTACAGCAAAACAGCTGTTTGGGATGGCCTTTCCAATACTCCTCTGACCAAACTACAGCTTAGTCAAAGGAGCTTCCTGTTTTCCATGAGAGTTTTCAGCAGGGCCGCAAAGCACTACTGCCATTGGACTATTTTTTGGCAATAACTTTGGAAATGTTCAAGGAGTATTCCCCATGCTCTAAACTAACTTTCTCCTCTGTGCTGTCAGCATATAGCTAAATCTGGTTGGCTTAGTAGCATCATGACCTCACCTTCTTCACTCTGTGATCTCACAATGCCTGTGATCACACTTATGAATAGTCCAAGAAGATAAAGGAAGATCTAACCAAAAAGAATAAAAATGATATTGAAATAACATCATTAGCAATGGCGCCATAGAGGATTGGAAACAGGTGATGTCTGAAAGCACATTGGGCAGGGAGAGAATGTCTCTTCTCTAGGAGTTTATTCTGACCTGTTGAAACATGAAGTGTAGCACTCATCACAATGTGTTTCAATTTGAAGGCTTCAGTCTATTTACTCCATGTCTTCTTTACACATGTCTATATTTACGCATGCTTGCAAACTGCAGGAGCTCAGCTCCTTGCAGGGCAGTTAGCTGCTACAGGATCTGATTTCTGAATCATCTCAGGGCTTGCGGCAATTAGTTATCTGATGTTTCAATCATCCTTTGGCGACCCACCAAAAATCAGGTCACAACCCACCAGTGGGTCCTGACCCACATTTTGGGAACCACTGCCCTAGACCATTAATAGGAGCAGGGCTGCCATTTTGGGGGGGGGGGTGGTATTGTCTGTGCTAAACAGCAGGGATAAGGAAAGTGGTGCTACAAATATCATACTGAAGAGGAATACTGTCACTATTTTTTACGCACTTGGTGAAAAACTCCCCTTTTCATCTCAGCAATAAGCTGGGGAAGGGGGAAATTATGACATGTAAGGTGGCAGGGGTCTCAAACGGACTCCTGGCAGCAAAGCTGCAGAGCAGTGCAGGATGATGGCAGGACAACTGGAGCATGTGCTAGATCCCTGTGGCTCCAAAGACATCTGCAGGTCAGAGATGATCCAAGAATCCAGAGTCTTATGGTAAAGTTAGATCTCCTTAACTCTATATGAGTGCCCTTTACTGGGACAGAAACGTGGGATATAAATTCTATAAATAAATAATAAATATATGCAAGTATCACACGGAGTTAAGAAAATCTAGAGGTACATCACTAGATTTGTAGACTTTTCCTCAGAGCCCTCTGGATCAGAGAGAATGGGGGAGATGGAAGTGCTTGTTTGTTGTGCGAGCACTCTGTGTGTGCATGCACTTGGTCCAAAAGCACCCAAATCCTGGCACAACCTGTCACCGAACCTCCACCAAAGCAATTCCTGACAGGACTCTGTCATTCAGAAACACCAAACAGGCAGCATGACAAGTTCACCAGCTGACTGCATCTGATCAGGTGATTCAGGGAACCGATCCTGTTCTACCAGGATATATAAAGCTTTAGCCCTGGAACCTACTTTACAGTCTGATAATCACTTCTCCTAGGGAGGTGGCCTTGCCAGAACAAAATTCTTCTGCAACCCTTAAGGAATTTGCAATCAAGGTTGCAGAGAACATGGAGACTTTCCTTTCTGCAGTGCTCCTGAGGAAGACTCTTTAGCAAAACATGTTGGGCATTGTGGCCCTTAAGGGGTTTTCTCTTTCCTTGTTCCTGTGGCAATGTCTTCCCTCTTTTTTCATGGGGTGTGGAGCAAAGGGCTAATCCTCCCAAGCTATGCAGGACATATCTTGTCCCATCACTTCTGTCTCTCTCCCGAAGACTTTGCTCCTTTCCTAACCTTAAAAGGAAATTAAAACTCTGAAAACTCAAGTCAAATTTGAGTAATGATGGATGAAATCACGACCTTCTGAGTCAGGCTTGGAATTGTGTTGGTAAAAAATGAGCTATTTCTCCCCCACTCAAAAAATAGTTTGCTATGAGTTTCAAACCTAATTCTTAGTGTGCTTCAGACCCTGGCGAGCAATCGCTGCAGTAGGAGTTTCACAGAACCCAGTACAATCCCTCCCACAATTCTCCTAAAACACTGGTTCCCAATCTGTGGTCCATAGACTACAAGTGGTCCGCAAAACCCTGAGAAGTGATCCCCAAAGCCTCAGAAAAAAAAAATCACCTTTGATCACTCCCAGTGTCTTGCTGTGCAAGCAATTGCCCATGGATAACCAAAGAGGGCAGAAAATGGACTGCCATAGCCACAACCATTGAAGTGTCAGCTGTGGCAGGCCATTCTCTCTGATAATCCATTTGAGAGACGGACCACCAGAGAGGTGGAGACCAGAATCTCCAGTTACATGCGGTCCAATTTTTGCCTCAGTGGTCCATGCGGCCCTAAAGGTTGGGAACCACTGTCCTAAAATATTCAACAACCCTCCTTCCACATCTGCCCTCCCCCCCCCAGTCCCTTCCCTCCCACACACAGGTTTTTTTCATGGCTTCAGCAGCAGAAGGAGAATGGGCATCCTTCTCTCACCCCTACCTGATGCATTGTATGCTTTAGTAAGCCTCTGCAAGACAGAAGGGACACTGGGAATTGTAGTTTTTCAAGTACTAGTGACCCATGCCAGTAGCACTGTGCTTGGATAAAGTGTGGTGACATCACTGGGAAGCAACATTTTTTTAGTGGCTCACCTTTCTTATTGCCCTTCATTACAGTGGTATTCCTAGGGGGGTCCACGGATGCAAGTTATCCTAGGTGTCATGGCTGAGGGGCACTGCAGCCCCACCCCTGGCAAGCTTGCCCAGATAGCTACATGCTGCCTCCGTGTCTGGGGATGTTCTGAGGGCTGGAGAGGCCTCATGCAGCCTCCCAGGCCCTCATAAAGCCTTCTGAGGTCTCCAGAGGACCTTAAAACATCACTTCAGTTTTCTCTGGAGGGCCTTAAAATGTCTCCCCCGGTTTTCCTCTGGAGGCCTTAGAAGACCCTCTGAAGGCTGGAGAGGCTGTGCATGGCCTTTTTAGTTTTCAGAAGACCTCTGGACACAACTGGTGGGGGGAAGGCATTTTGCAGTCATGGCCCTGGATGGCACAGAGGCCAGGATTGCCACTGCTTCATAAATATATTAAAAACTGTTTTGTTGTTTTTTTAATGCCCCCCCGCCCCAGTCCACAGCATTACATGAGAAGCATGAAGGCTTTCATGTACTTAACCATCAGTCAGCATTAGCAGTTATGATAACCTTCCCTCTCAGTTGATAGAGCAAAAAAATACCCTTAATTATGGCTGATCTTCCGCTGGTTTCCCTTTCCTGTTTCTCTGTGGCTGAATTTGCAAATGATCACGCAAAACACAAAGAATTCACAAAAGATCAATCAAACTATTTATTTATTTGCTTTTTTAGCAAAAGCCCCAAGGCAGCTGACCTCATATATAGAGGTGTTTGAAAATGGTGTTATTTGTTTTACTCAGCCCATTGTGTTTAGTAAGATTTAGGCTGTAATCCTACCTTACCACAAATACCTCTACTCATATATAATACATAGAGGTGGGTGAAAAGGGTATTTTTTTCCTAAGGGTGCATTTTTATAAATTATAATTATTTTAAAATGTATTATGTAGATTATATACGTGGCATCGTGTCAGCAGATGCAGCCAAAAGCATGTAGAAGTGTTAGAGAGTGGTTCTATTTATTTATTTATTTATTGCACATTGTGCAGATTTCGGGGTTTTTGCTTTTTTAGAAAAATGAGAAGAGCAGAAAGTGGTGTTATATGTTTTTATTTTGTTATCACCAAAAAATCTCCACCTCTAACAATACAGTAAAATATTGAGACTGTTTTCCTTCCAACAGAAGTGTTGGGTAAAACAATGACTCCTACACACTCCTACATATTACAAGTGTTCTGCCTTCCACTTTTACGCATGCACACCTGAGTACCATTTCCAAGGCTGCTGTGACTATGTCAAAGGCAGACAGAAGCGTAGTCCTACATGAGTAGCTTCACTGGCCAGTTGATCCGGTTAAAATTTTTGTACAATGAACCATTAAATCCTTTGTTTAAAGAAAAAATGTCTTATAGAATGATGGGACAGGGAGAAGGAAGGCCCACAAAGGGCCTGAGGGAGGAGCAAGGCAAGACCAACTGCTGCTGCTTTTTACAGCAGTTCCTTTTCTTGTTGCTATTTCTTGTTTTGATTGGAGTTTTTTTTTATTGCTTTTTGTGCCACTTTGTTGATAAAAAGGTGAGATTAAAAAATGTCTAAAATAAATACACTTTGAGATGATGCTTGTGACACCCTGTCTGTCAAATTAGGTGACAGAGTTTAGAGAACCTGATGTCCTCAGACCAGTAGCATAGCCAGAGGGGGCACCGTGGTATGTATTGCAGGTACCATGGTAAGTACTGCAGGTGCCACAATGTACTGTGTAAGCAGCCCATCCCACTCGCTATCAGAACCATTGAGGTAGTGACGCAATGTGCAGGTGCTCACCAAACAGCGATGTGCAGGTGCCCCAATGGCTCTGATGATGAGTGGGAGGGGTTGCTTACATGGCACTTTGCAGCACCTGCAGTATTTACCACCTCCTCCCCAGTTACACTACTGCCTCAGACCAGGCTACAGCTCCTCTCAACTCTCTTTTGGGGGAGGTGGGATGACAACTTTTCAAGTCTGATCATAATTTTGTTAAACATTTCTTTACAAATGTTTACATTTGTAGACAAATATAGGACTATAACCATAACTCTGTTGGACGTGAGCAGAGCTCAGTCAAATGCAGCACCCTGCCAGTTGCCCCCAGAAAGCCCACAAGCGAAGCTTAAAGGCCACAGCCCTCCCTGGTTGTGGTCTCCCCAGCAACTGGTATTCAGACAGGCAGACTGCCTTTAAACATGGATGTTCCATAGCACCATCATGACTAACAGTCATTGATTGACCTAACTTCTATTCATTCATCTAAGCCCCTTTTAAAGACATCCAAGCCCACAGCCATCACCAGATCTCCAGGGAGCAAATTCCCATAATGATTGATTCAAGGCAGTTTTGTCTGTCCTGACTCTACTGCACATCAATTCCATTGGGTGGAATTCTCGGATTCTAGTAGCTGAGAGAGGAAAAATTTCTCTCTGTCCATTTTCTCCACAGTTCTGCACAGGCCCAGTCTTTGGAGCTGTGAAGCCCAATGCAACACCAGGTTTTGTGCCCCCCCCCACTCACCCAGATGAGTGGCAGGCACACCCAGAGTTGACAACACCTGCTGTGAAGCCCAGCACCCAGAAGTAGGTAGTGATGACATGATGACACCACCACCAACTGCTTCCAGGGGTTAATATTATTTAGGAGACCTGAAATCCTTGAAGATCCAGGGTATCATTTTGGTTTCCGAAGGGGTGCCACTGGTTCAAAGGCCTTCTTCTGGCTATGCTCAAGATTAAATTGCCTTAAGGCAGTGTATTTTGCAATCATTTATGATGATTTTGTCATACCTCATAATAACCGCAGGTATAGGTGGTCCCAGGGCATAAATTTAGGGGATGGGGCCCCCCTGAATATTCCTCCATTGAAGACTCAAGTCCTCTTTCCAGTGCCTACTTCCCAACAAAACCAGAGAAAGATCTGTGATGGCATTCCTGCCATTTTAAAAAAATGTATTCTAAAAGATCACGGCAGGGAAAAAGGAATGAACAATCTGTCCAGCCCCTTTTGGATGCTCTTTATGATCATAAAGAATCAAAGGCAGGCATGTATCCAACTTTGTGTGTATTTTTAATCAGCGACTTCTAAGCATTTCCTCGGTTCTGCCTGGATTTGTGAGGAGAATGCCAAACATTTCCTTGCCAGCCAAATACCCCCTTGTGGTGAGAGAAGCCTGTTCTCAGGAGTCTGACTTTTTAATTCATATGTCCCAAGTGTGCATTCCTCCATGGTCAACACTCCCATTGATTCGGACAAGAATGATGCACTGTGAAGCAATGCACCAATCAGGTCCTAAGGGGAATAAGGGACATAATGAAAGGAGATAAAATGCATTCTGCATGGTGAATATTAATTTGAATTGGGTTTTTTTTCCCCTTTATGCACAGTGAGTACAGCAGGAAAAGGAAGTTGATCCCAAAAAACAGCTCTGCTTCAATTGACTGGATTGAAGGGTCAAGTGGCTTGGCTTGAAAATCTAGTTTTTTATGTATCTAAAACAGTTCTTGACATTCTGTCACACATTAGTGTGACCCAAAAAGAAAACCGAGTCAGGCAGGCAAGAAACAGATATATGGTAATTCTTATTTGCTTACATAGTGCCATCTGTATGCATGGCATTTTAAATAGAATGATAATGCAGTACCGTATTCCCAAGGGACTCTGGTCCAAAAAAAGACATGAGGACAGGGAAGGGAGGGGGAAATGGGAAAGAAGATGTGCTATTTAGTTATAATATCATTCTCGATCTTGCCAGGCCAAAAGAAGGGGGCCCTTGGTGTCTCACCTATCCCTATACCCAGTTCTTGACTGGGAGGAGTCCAATAGCAGCTGGTCCTTGCCAGGACAATGGCCGGGCCACATCCCCGCCTCACTCTCTCTCAATCAGAGAATAGGTTTAGCCCTCATCCCACTCTGGTGGCCCTAAGTGCACTCCTTAACAACCTCCTATACAATTTATGGTGTCCATTTATTTCTTCTGGAGGCAGGTCCAAGCTGCACTGCTACCCCACGAATCAGTGTTGACAGGCCTTTTAGATAAAATACAGTTGCCATCATTCCATCACTTTCTAGCATAACCAAAGTGGTCTGTTCGCTGCTTCTTGACCTTGTTCTGGTTACATTTGAAGTTTGGGACAGAGTCGGCAGACCAATCATCTTGGTGCTATCTGTGCCAATGCCTCCTTTCTATCCAGGCCAACAGTGCTGGTACAAGTCAAGTCATTCTTCAGGTTCCAACTGACAAATGTTACTAGAAGTGCATGATGCTACTGGATCAAAAGCTGCTGAAGCCATGGGATGCAGCTTCAGTTTTATCTGAACAGGGCTTCCAACACTGCCAATGAGCAAATGGACACCTCTCAGTAAAATGGTTCCCTATCTGTAAAATGGACATAACAGTGACCTAGCTCTTAGAGTTGCACTGGTAACCAACTTCACCCAAAGACGGTAATAATAATAATAATAATAATAATAATAATAATAATAATAATAATAAAATACAGGTATTTATATACCGCCTTTCTTGGTCTTTATTCAAGACTTTATTCAAGGCGGTTTACATAGGGAGGCTTATTTAAATCCCCATAGGGATTTTTACAATTGAAAGAAGGCTCTATCTTTCAAGAGCCTCAACAATTCAGATGTTTTGTTCTGATCTGGCCTCCATCCTGGCCTCCATCCTCCCACACTCAGAGCAGATGGAATAGCTCGGCTTCAGCTTGTCAGCTGCTTCAAGGTTACATGGTGCTGGTGGCCTCGAACTGGCGACCTTGTGGATGTTATCTTCAGTCAAATGGAGGCTCTACCCTCTAGACCAGACCTCCTGCCCAGATGGTATACAAATTATCATAATAATCGTAGGCAGCATCAAAGGAACAACAGCAAGTCTCCCTCCATCAGCCTGACAGGGGCAACTGCCTTTGGTCCTCCTCAATGGCCTTTCCACTTAGTCATTTTGGACTTGAACCTCTGGGTACCTGAATTTGCTTTCTTCCTCTTCCTTCTCTCCTCAGACTGCCTTTTCAATGGTCATTCCACCCGGCTGCATTGGAAGAAAAATGGCAAGCCAATGAGGCTCTTTCCATCAGAAAGAGCCTGGGTGGGACCTACTGTCATTTGTCTTCTCCTGCCCAGATACAGTTATGTCTCCAACGAGTATACAAAGGGTGGGCTATAAATCCAAATGGGGGGAACATGCTTAAAGCACGCCACTGTAAATTACACACTCTGAGTCTGTTCTGTATAAAACGTATTTTATACAGTATTGAGTTTGCCTTTTCATACAAATCTACTGCAACCAAACACAACATACAGCACGTTGTGAAAGTGGATTAACTCACAACCATGGCTTAATCACACAAATAATTATGAATAACAAAGGTATGGGATTTGCAAACTTGAAAACAGAGGGTTTTCTAGAAAGAAAATTTGCTAGGGACTCAACAGAACCTGAAGGTTTGCTGAAAGGCTTGTTACGGGCATCAGCATTAACCCCGTTTCAATGGAGGATCTTTATCAAACAGACACGTCTTCATTCAACTGAACCCTCAAACAATTCAGTTCTTCAGTATCTGCTGCTCCTAGGCAAAGTGAGGCACAGGGATCTTGGTGTGGCATGATTTTCTCCTTTTGTGAGAGCCAGCAGCATTCAGCATTCTAGGAACTTCACTACAATTGTATCCTGGTTCAGAGAAACCTCTTAATCAGAGCAGTAGCCAAGCAGTTGACAGGGTCTTGTGGCACAATCCTATGCGTGTCTCCTCAGAAGTAAGTCCCAATGCATTCCATGGAGATTACTCCCACAAAAGTTTACAGTATATAAGATTGCAGCTTGTATTGTTTTCTAATTTATATATAACTCCTAAAAATGTAGGTGTTATGGTCTATTCCAGAGGTGTCAAACATAGGCCTGCAGGCCTGATGTGGCCCCTGGAAATAAGTTCTCTGGCTCCCATTATAATTTGGCTTTCCCAGCATGATAATTGGGCTCTCTCATATCTGGAATATATAAACAAGATTTGCACATTTACTCTTCTGCCATTTGCAGCTGATGAATTTCTATGCGAGAACAAAGTGCTCATTTCTGGCTATCATCAGCTTAATGATGTCACTTCTGGGTCTCAGCAAGCATCAAGAATGTTATTCGGCCCACTATATGAAATGTGTTTGACACCCCTGTTCTATTGGAATACAGTAGATATTTGTCAAATAATGCAGAGACTTTCAGTCATCATGCTACATTAATTTTTCCTTTTTGGTTTTGGTTGTCAGGAACATTGAGGATTCTCAATATTTCACTGCACCTGAAGCCCCCTTGGTTTTGGGTGCTGGGTGCTAGCAATGCTGCAATTGCTACAACACTTCCTGTTTCTCAAGATGTCCTTCATCACTTTTGATATTCCATCTGCTTCAATACAAAGGAGCTATTGTATAGTGGTTCTCAAACTTTTAGCACCAGGACCCACATTTTCGAATTAAAATCTGTTGGGACCCACCAGAAGTGATGTCATGACCAGAAGTGACATCATCAAGCAGGAAGAGTTTTAACAATCCTAGGCTACAATCCTACCCACACTTACCCAGGAGTAAGTCCCATTTACTATCATTGTTAAAACCATATACATAGTAACCTGTTAAAAGTACAGATTTGTAACATTTTCCCAAATGGTAGTACCATGGTAGTATCAAGTCTGATATATTAAAAATAAAATATTGAAATGAATGGGGACCCACCTGGAATTGGCTCGCAACCCACCTAGTTGGTTCCGACCCACAGTTTGAGAAACACTGGTCTATGCTGTCAAGTTCCAAAATTCAAATCTGGTGCATGTGTCTCAGAAACAGTATTTCAAATTTCAACAAAGCCCTGTTCTAGACATTGTTCTGACATTGCCAGGCTCTAGTCCAAAAGATAAGTAAAACCTAGATCAAAAAAATCAGTTCCACCTATCTGTATTCTTTAATTTAAAAGAATTATGTACCACTTTCCTATGCTCAAGGCAGTGAACAACATAAGAATAAAAACAGAACAGATAAAAACATAATAATAAAAAACTATTAAAAGCTGCTAAAAACAACACAGGAGCTGAATGTGACATGTTTTTTAAAGTATTAAAATTCAGACAGACTGAGAATCCTAGATTTTCTTCCAAATTTGCAACAAATTACACAGCCACACTGATTTTCTATTTCCAATGCTCAAGCATGTGTATTGTACTTTGTTTTTAATTTGCTGTACTTATTTAAAAGTTAATTGGCCTTGTTATTTGCATTTATATCCCACCCTTCACTACATGGGCCTAGGGCAGCTCTACAGAATTATAAAAGACAACTAAACTAACAGTGTTGGAACTCAAGTCAGTGACTGGGACTCCAGGTGTGAAAAATGCATGATTTTTGCTGACTCAGCAACTCATGAGTCACCCACGTGGAAGTCTCGAGTCAGGGTCCCCCTGACTTGGCACTCGTCCCCTCGAGTCTGAGTCTGCCTGTGTCTGGGGGTGCCTGCTCACTGTCTTCGCCGCTTGTGGGGCAAGCATTCTGACGGGCAAGCAGCAGGGAGTTTCAGCCGGGAGGCAAGAAAGGTTTAATGTGAGCAGAAGGGAGAGGTGGATTGGGCTCTTTTTCCATCTCTGATAGGAATGGATGATCATCGGACACAGTCTCAGCATTCTCATATTTCCATTGGCTGCGGGAGGGCAGAAGGAGGAGCAGAGGAGTGGCAACTCTCATTGAATGGTCAGCACAAATGGGACAACTTGTGAGTAGAGCTGCCAAGGATCAGGTCCTCCTGGTAAGTCTCCCAGCTGCTGCTTGTGAGCCTTCTGTCTGTCATCCCTTCTGTCTCAGGTCTCACTCAGACTCTCCCACCTTCTTCTGCCCTGTTTACAGATGGAAGGAGGTAGTTGGAGAGTGAGTAAAGGGATCTCTCAGACAGACAGACACTCTCCCTGGCAGCAGCCCCATTTTTTCCACTTTTTAAAGGGGGAGCGACTCAACTTGAGTCCATTAAATTTACTAAAGGGTAAATCAGCAACTTGGAAAGTGCCCCCATTAGAACTCTTTTTGGAGTCGAGTCATAGGGGGTAGTGACTTGGCGACTCAATTTGCAAGGAGCAGCCATCTGCAGGACAGTCACAGTTCCAAGGGCTGGTGAAACAACCAAGTTTTCAACAGATTTTTGAAAGTGGGCAGAGTTGCATCTCTCATGGTAAAACATTCCCAGCCTAGGGCAGTCCACAACTTGGTCCTTTCCCACATATGCACCAATCACATCTCTTTAGGTGGTGGCAGCACATGGTCATTGAGTTGTGTAGGGCTTTCAGGGTAAAAACTGGTGCTTGAATTCAATCCAAAAACACTTGGGCAATCAACGCAACTCCTGTAAGAAGGGCATCAAAGGATCTCCCCATGTGGCTCTCTTTAGCAATCCTGCCACAGCATTTTGCACCATTTGCAATTTCTAGATAATCTTCAGGGACCCCAAATCATGATGAAGGTAGACTTGTTGAAAATGCTAAAGATTCTCTCTTGGAGATAAAAAGAGAATTGATATTAAATCAGTTCAGATCTGTGATATAGATGTGGACTTTATCTCACATAGATGTCTGTGTTCCATGAATACCTATAGAGGTGCTTGTGAAATCATGGCTCTCCCTTGGCATGTGGCTCTCCCTTGGCATGTGGGTTACACCGATACTTGGCAAGTTGTCGGCAACCAGCAATCTGCTTCACAAAATGCCACTACTCTCATAGAATGAAGAAATCCTTTTATGAGTGTGCACTTTATTTACCGGAAGGAATAATATCTGATTACATCTATTTCTTTTTCCCTGATTTTGATTGTTGATGTTAATATATGACACTTAAATGTGATTTTTCCCCCCCATGGAGAATGCAACTGAAGGAAGTAGTGCTGCTTAAGTGTGACTAGATCTGCATAAGATTAAACACGATCCATTAAAATTTCAAAATTTTATCAAAGTTTGCTGTATCTTTGTTGCAAACTGCCCTGATCAGTTCAGTTCAGTTCAGTAAGACCTTTATTGGCATAAAATACAGAGAAAGAACAGAACAAGACAGGAATGTACAAAGACAACACAACATAAGCAAAAACATCAGTCACTGTCCAGAGTCCCAGGGCTCTGCCTGGCTATTACCCCAGATAAAAAGGAAGCAACATTATCCAGAGTCTCAGGATCAGGAGTGGAAAGGAGAGACTGAAGCATGGTTGAATCCTCCCAGCCCTGCATCCTAGCTAGCAATGGACCTAGAAATTTCTTGCGTGACACAACATGTAGCGGGCAATAAAAAAAGGTATGCATTAAAGTCTCAACGCAATCCCTACCACACTTGCATTTCCTCTCTAAGTAGGGGATACCGCTGAACCTGCCCATTAACAAGGCTGATGGAAGAGCGTTACACCTTGCCAGTGTGAAAGCTCTCCGGGCCTGTGGGCACACCAGGTGGTAAAAGAAGGAGGCCGGTTTCCCAAAACTGACTGGAATATGAAGATGGAGTGGAGAACATGTGGTTCTGGCGGCACTAAACAGCTCTTGTTGTTCAATATCTAGAATTCTTCCTTTGACAATTCTGTAAGCTGCATCACAACCAATCATACCTAACTCTTCAGTGTCCAGCCCTATTGACTTAATTTTAGTTAGAAGATCAGTGATCTCAATAGGCAGGACTGGATCCGATAATAATTGTTGCATTAGATCAGAAGAGGTGGGGTTAAATAAAATCCTAAACCAAAATTTCAAAAGTCTTAACCATACAGTAGTCCTTAGTCGAATTAACCCCACCTCGAGACACAGGACCGAGTAGGGAACGCACCTGGGTAAGCCCAAAATCTTCTGTAAAAAGGAGGCTTGGACGCGTTCTAGTGGTTGGTTAATAACCTTATACCAGACAGGAGAACCATAAAGAACCTGGGAAATAACCTTTCCCTTAAATGCCTCCAGAGCAGCCGGAACATAACCATTTCCGCAGGTGAAAAAGAAACGGGAAATGGCTGAGGAAGCTAGTTTGGATGCGTTCTGCACTACCTTGCGATGAAAAGCCCAAGTGAGTCTGTAATGGAAGTTGATACCCAGGTACTTGAAATGCTTAACCTGTTCCATTTTGTTGCCATTACAAGACCACTTAAAAGCTTTCCATCTGTTAGCAAATATCATTATCTTAGATTTAGCATAATTGATCTGCAATTTGTTGGTCAAAAAATACTCTGTGGCACGACTGAGCAGACGTTTCAGGCCAATCCTAGTGCGAGATATCAGTACTGCATCATCCGCGTACAGAAGTAGCGGCACTTGGCTTGCGCCAAGCTTTGGACAATGGCCATCTACTTCCTTCAGGGAAGGGGCAAGATCATTTAGAAATAGATTGAAAAGCATGGGGGCCAAGACACAGCCCTGTTTGACCCCTTTGTTAGTGATGATGGAGTGAGTTAGATTCCCCCTCCAGAAGCATCTAACCCTGCACGAGGTATTTAGATGGAGGGACCTAATCAGCAGCAGTAATCTTTTATCAATCCCCATGTCTTCCAACTTGGCCCAAAGAAGCTCCCTATCCACAGAATCAAAGGCACCTTTCAAATCAAGGAAGGCTACATAAAGACGGGCCTTACATATCCTGACCTGCTTATAGGCCAAATGAGACAGGATCAGGCAATTATCCAAAGTTGATTTGCCCCAACAGAAGCCAGATTGCTCGGGGCCTAAAATGCCTTGCGAAGTAACCCAGAGAGTGAGTTTATTGCAAAGATATTTAGCATAGATCTTACCTAGTACAGAAAGCAAACTAACAGGCCGAAAGTTTCCTGGTATGGTAGGGTCACCCTTTTTATGAATACTGCCCTGATCATTTCTAGCTGCTCAGATTAACTTATGGCTAGGGCCGGTGCCAGGCTATTTTGCGCCATAGGTAAGGCTAACTACTCATACACACACCCTCAAAATCGGCAGCTTCAATTGTCAAAAACAGATGTCTTGCAGAAAAAATGAAAAGCACAAGACTTGAAACTATTACACAAATTACAAGAATAAGTATAAACCTGTGCCCTTCAAAGGACAATACTGTGCCCCTCTGAAGTCTGTGCCCTAGGATACTGCCTAGTTGGCAGAGGGAACTGATCATGGGCAGAGAGGGGAAGGTTTGGGTGAGTTCAAAGCAGGGTGCAGGGACTGGGATAGAGGATGTGAATCTCAACAGCAAAGATGCATGCTAGATCCTTTCCATGATTTTCCAACCTGCTCTGCCCCCTTTCCCTGCTTGGACTACACCAGCTCCAAGGAGACCCATCAGGTGGCTGGGAGGTAAGTTAAAAAAGGTTTTCCTTACTCTCACTGGCTGTCTGATCACCACCCCACACTGGTGTGGCTACATGTTATGGAGAGGTGGTGGGGGTTGGATTGGGCTGTTAGTTGCTGCCAAGTATTTAGATTCTGATTATGATAACAGCTTACCTATAACATTGATGTTTTAATTGTTCAGTCTTTTAAAATACATGTAAGCTACCTTGATCACACGGTAAAATGGTAGGGTACAGTGTTTATGATGCCAATAAAGGTTGTTGGAGTTGGGTACAGTGTTTTTAAGCAAAAATATACTTACAAATTTACAACCCAATCCTACATGCCTTCTGGAGCAGTGGCACCAAAGCAGCTACTGCTGTATCCAAGGGGTGCCAGGAAGCTGCCAGAAGTGTCCTCAAGAAAGCCCTGGCCCTGGCAATGCGTCTCCTCATGTCTGTGCCAGCTATTTTGCCACACAGACTTGAGAGTCTTCGTGTCGGGTGAGTTCAGGATCCAACAGAGCAAGGCTCCACCAGTTTGAATTGCAATTTGAATTTTTTGTACCATGATTTGCATACTTGTTAATACCTTTGGTGTATCTTTAACTAAAGCCAATTGTTGAATCCTCTCCCCCCCCCCCAAAAAAAAAAAAACAGCCCACAATCAGTCAGTACACTGATGACAAACATAAAGCCCATGGACTGAATAAGGCACAGGGAAGCTCTTTATCTGGCCCCCATTATAATTGGTCTCTGCAAGTGTTCAGCCTTCAGCCACACCACTTCTGTTGAGGCTCTCAGAGAGAGACACAGAAGGAGGTCTCAGAAGTCAAGGAACACTATGGGGGAAAGGGCAGACCAGGAGGATGAGAGAGGAAGACACTGCTGAGGTGCTGAAAGAACCTGTTACATGGGCTGCCCTTTTAGAAGTGCTACTTCTGTCACTTTGTAGAACACTTGGGCTGCAAAGTCATGTCTCAGCCACAGCAGTGCAGCTGAAAAGTCAGCATGTATAGTAATTGGGCTCTTCACACCATAATAACTTGTGTCTCTCCCATATTTTGAAAATATGATCAAGTTCTGCACACTTTCACTTCTGTCATTTACAACAAGTGAGTTCCTACATGAGAACAAAGTGTTCATTTCTGGCCATAATTGACATCACTTCTTGTTTAAGGATGTTGTGTCCAGCTCTCAACAGGCACTATGAATGCTATTTAACCCACTGTATGAAATGGGTTTGACACCCCTGCTCTACACAATGGAAGAAACTTCCACCAAATTCAGAGTCTCCTGGGATCTACTAAAGTCCTTCAAAGATGGCACTGTCAGGTTCTGATGGTGAGGGTTGCATCTTAGATGTCAGTTTTCCAGTAGTTAGTGACTGTCCCATCAAATTCCCCATTCAATCTTGAGAAACCATATGCCCACTGAAGGCTAATTAGCTTCCCACATCAAAAGACAGCCAACCCCAGTTATGTGCAGAGGACAGCTGAACCCCACTACCCAAGCAAAGGCAATCAGCAGATAGCACACCTGCTCAGGCCACAGAGTTCTTCCTTTCAGTAGTCCTCAGTCAGGACTCAGTCCTGAGTCCTCAGTCAGCAGTCTCTCCCACCACAGCATTAACCCTTCAGTTCTCCACAGCTCCTGGGCAAGGCACCCACATGTCCATCTCCACTAGTCTCAGTTCCTGCACTGGAGACACAAACCGTACCTTCTGGTCATGATTCTTTCACTTTTATCTCCAAAGACCTCATTATTCCTACTAGGTTACAGCTGTAAACCACACCCATTGCAAGCAAAAGTTCTGGCTTTAACTCTATACTTCCAAGACCTGTCAAAACAAGAGGCCACTGCTGATACCACACACTATCTCCTCAGGGCAGTGGTTCTCAAACTCTGAGGGAGCTTCACTCCCTCATTAAGTTCTTGCAGGGGAGGGGCTAGAGCAGCATTGCAATCCCCAGGACCACACCGCTAAAGGGGGGCAGGGGTGCTTGTGACTTACTTGATGAATGCAGGGCTGCAGGAAGTGCAAGGAGCCCTGTGCAATTCTGTAATAGCAGGTGCAAAGCTCCTCCTGCAAAATGGAAGTGCTTTGCACCCACGTTCCAAGCCTGGGGGAGCTCTGCGGAGGGCTGTGCAGGGCTCCCTGCACCTCCTGCAGCAGCCCTGCCTTCACAAGCAGGTCACAAGCACCCCCCCTTGCCTCCCCATCCTGGGAATTGCTTCCCTGACTCTCCCCTTCCCCTGCCCCTTAAAGGGACACTTTACACAAACTGGTGGGTTGTGACCCACCAGTTTGAGAACCACTGCCTCAGGGGAATCTTCCACATTTCCAGTACAGTGGCTGCTAGCTACTTAGCCCTATGAAGACCCTGCCCAAAAAGAAGGACTTCCTTCCAGAAGTGCACTCCAACAACAGCACACTGAGCATCATAGATTTTCCGCAGGAGGGATCCTGTAACTGTTGAGACTTGGCAGAGCTCATATATTGGCCAACTGTACAAAGTTGTTATAAGAATTATTGAGATAATGCAAGTGAAATGGCTTGAGCTGCAAGCCTATACACACTTACCTGAGGGTAAATCCCATTGAACTCAATAGGACTTGCTTCTGAGTAGACATGTATAGGCATGTGATGTCAAACACTTAAAGGGTGCTTTAGAAATATTATGCATGATTGAGGATTGCTATGCTATTCCAGGTGCAGTCTGAATGAAGAAAAAAGGGGGGAAATGGTAACGAGCATTTTGGTTTCCTTGCCATTAAGCCTCTTAATTGAAATCAGTTTTTTGGAGTACTGGTCCGTTTCTTTCCATGCTATTAACGTGCAGGTGTTCCACTTAACTAGGACGTTGGCAAGGAAGGCCACATTTTCACAGCCTTACCTCTCCAGTTCAGACTCAGATCTGCAGTGCCATTAATGTGGCTTTGCCATAGACTATTGATACTTCCAAGGATACCATGGTCAGTGTCATTCCTCTTTGGTAAGCTTTTGCTGCCCAAAAGAGGAGGGACAGTACCCAAGGAAGTTGGAGTGTGAGAAGCAGGCAGGCTGATGCATGCACCTAGCAGGAGAACACAAATCAGAACTGTAAAAGGTACAGACAGCAGATTAATGGTCCTACAGTCACAGTGAAATCGTGTTCATGCTCACTGGCATTCTTGGAGGAAGGGGCAAAAGCTTAAGTTTCTTCAGGTGCCTGGCCACTGATGTAAAGCAGCCTCTCACCTTCAGAGCCACACAGCTACTTTTGCAGCCACAACTGGTTCTGAAGGGGAAGGGCTGCTGTACACCAATGACCAGGCATTTGAAGAATCTTAGCATTGTCCGTCCAGTCCCCCCTATCACAAGTGTTCATTCTTACCCAGATATAAGTCTCATGAAGCTCAGTGGGGCTTGCTCCCTCACAAGTGTATTTAGTATTGCAGCCTTATAGCACAATTGTATGTATGCCTACTGTTATATAACACCTACTAAGAAGTAAGCCCCACTGTGTTCAGTAGGATTTGCTCCCAGGTAAACATTGATATTGATTGCAGCTTACTGGAGAAAATCAGAAAGAAAACTGCCAATTTGATCCCAATTGAGTATGAGGAAGGGGGAAACAATGCACTACATGCAGGTACATATGATGATGGTTGCTTTTAAAGCAGGAGGCTTCAGGCTGAATAGAGGAGTGGCCTGGGGACATATATAATAATAATATATATAATATATAATATACAGTATTTATATACCGCCTTTCTTGGTCTTTATTCAAGACTTTATTCAAGGCGGTTTACACAGGCAGGCTTATTAAATCCAGCAGGGATTTTTACAAATTGAAAGAAGGTTCTCTCTTTCAAGAACCACCACATTCAAGATGTTACACTCCGATCTGGTTTAACATTCTGGCCTCCATCCTCCCACGCTCCGAGCAGATGGAACAGCTCAGCTGCAGCTTGCCAGCTGCTTCAAGGTCGCACGGTGCCGGTGGCCTCAAACTGGCGACCTTGTGGATGTTAATCTTCAGGCAAATGGAGGCTCTACCCTCTAGACCAGACCTCCTGCCCATGCTCAACTAGGTCCATCCCACACATAATGCAGCATGAAGCAGTCACCTCACATGGCTGTCTGAATGCCCTGCATCTCCCCATACTTGCCCACTGCCTCTTTGGTCTGCCACTTGGCCAGCTGCTCTCCTTCAGTATCCTTTTCCTGCTTGCTGCCTCTTCAAAGAGGCTGAGCAGGCAGAAATCCTGGGGAGAAGGTGAAAGAGGATGGCTGTGAAGCACAGCAAGGTAGCCAATGCTCTATGTAGGACAACCACAGCAGTGGCAGCCATTTGAGAACAGATGGTGCCCAAGGAAGGTGGAGGGTGAAAAACAGGCACCAAAATGGAGGGCAGCTCGGTGATGTACTGCCTCAGGCATAGCGAGGGCTTGGGGCGGATATTTGCTTAACTCTATCCCACCAGCTGCTTTTCTTCTCAGAATCACACACAGACACATACCAAGCTACATTTCCCCTCCGGAGAAGAAAAGCAGCTTGAGGGAAAGCAACCTCTTTGCTCCTCTGCATACTTGTGGAACCTCCCAAAGTTGCTTTTCATTTAAAAAATAATAAGAATCTGAACACTGGAATTGTGGAAGATCTGGGGAGGAGGTATCAGCAGTGGCCCCTTTAAGAGTTAAGGCCTGGGCTTTCAGTAAAGGGTGTGCTGCACAGCTGCAGCCACTAGAGGCAATGAGGTACCTAAGGATATAAGGAGCACCTGAGGCAGGAAGGGTTTGTGGGTTGTAGAAGGAGTGCAGGTAGGAGAGGAGATGGACTGACTTGGCTTATTGACTGGCTACTCTGACTGACTTTGTGACTGATGGACTACTGACTACTATGGAGAGCTGAGGTGTGCTGCTATACTGGGAAGGACTGCTGCCTTAAGAACTGAGTCCCTGCAGTTTAAACAGGCAAGCTACCCTGGTAGTGGAGTCTAGTAGGGCTGCTGTAGAGAACTGGGGCCATTGTTGGGGAGCTAATTAGCTTAGAGTAGGCATAAGTTCCCTGAGTGTGGCTTGGAGTGGGAATCTGACAGAACACATATCTGTATGTAAAGTCTTGTCTGGCTCTTAAAAACAAGAAGTGCCTGCTGGATCAGACCTAATGTCAATCAAGCCTGTTTCCTGCAGTGGCCAAGTAGAAAGGCTAATAGCTTTTGCTCCCCAGCAACTGTAGTATTCAGTAGTAAACTACCTCTGAACATGGGAGGTTCTACAGCACCATCATGACTGACAGCCACTGGTAGAAGTGAGTGTAGAAGCTGAAGGTTAACAAGAAGGAGCAACAGATTTTCTTACTTTTGTCTGCAATGCTAACTTGTTTGTCATATATCTGCGTGCCCTAAGAGCCCTATCCTGAGCCCTTGTGCTGGCGGTACAAGCAGAGAGAGAAACTGGTCCAGGCGAGGGGTGGGACCAGCAGATCCATGGGCCCCAGCAGTGGCATTGGATGAAGCAGTTGCCGTTTTGGTGCTTCTGCCTCATCAGGATTGGGCTGCCCATCACTCAACAATGCAACTCTTTGCTTGTTACAATCACACAATGCATTTCAGCTGTTTACCTCTTAGAATCAGTGTCATCTGCTGTGGCATACCTCTGTCACATACAATTAAGCAGCTCATCAGTCAGGTGCTGTTTTGAAGATGTTATGGGGCTAACCACCAACGGAAACTCAACTTTCTCTAGCCTTTATTAACTCTACATCTGTTTCTAACCACACCATTCCTCAGCACAGAAGGAGTAGCATCTCTCATGACCTTCTTGATGGCCAGTAGAGGCAATGTTTATTGACTGAAATGAAAACTGTTCCTGCACCTGTGTGTTTTGGGTGTTGCTTTCTCAGGTTTACTGGTAAGCACCTGATCTTTACTGATCCTGTTGGGAATCACATTTTATGTTTGTCATGGCAAAGGGAAAGAACTCCTATGACAATTTGCCAAACTTGCTCCAAGGCAAAGCAATTCCATCTAATTTGCAAAACAGTTGTCATTTTAATTCCACCAGTAAAGCAGATGGAATGAAGAGTGACTAGCCCATGTTTCTTCAAAGGCCTAGCTTCAGTCATTGCAGGCAAAAACATTTTTTACTCTCTTCCTTAACCGTGGGACTGACCTCATGGTTGGACAAATGTCAGAGGAATACTGAGAGGGAGAGAGAGACTGACTCTTAAATCAGGTTATAGCTTGTGGTTTCCTTCCCCAATTGAGTAATTAGCCCCAGATGGTGCTCACCACATTTCCCCATGTTGGGACTTCCAGTGGTCCCCTCGGAGAAAACTGACAGCTGGTGTGAATTCTTCATTTCATAGTTTCTGCTAGAGTGAGCTGGAACCTCACCAAGCAACTCCTCATGAGCCTTCACTAGAAATACATGTTCTCCATTTCCAGCATCACTGCTTGAACCTGTCTTCTTAATTATATAGACACTAGTCGAAGCCAGCAAGCACTGCCTATGAATCACCTTGCTTATATTATGGCTAGCTCATTGTTATGCAGGTGCTTTTGCTCTTTTACTGGTACAGTTGGACTTGAGTCAGTGCTTGAGAGAGCCAGGTTCAAAACCCTACTCAACCATGAAATTCAGCAGATGGCCTTGGGCCAAATCCATTCAGCCTGTTAAGTAGCAGGGGGTTTCAACTGGGGACTCTAGACTCTCAGTGCTGGCTTGTGAGGAGACACAAATAGTGGCCTACTCCACTTAGGCCCAGACCAAATGTGCAAAACCCCATGTGGAAATGAGTATCTCCCACATAATAACTGCATGTTTCAATGCAAAACAGACATGAGTTTCCTTATCCATGAGACATCTATGAGTTATTTTGCCACAGAATATTGAAGCACCTCTTTGCTCTCAGAAGGTCGTGAAATGGCACCCTAGATTGGCTCTCGGCATAACCTTCCTTGGATGTAGCTCACCATCTCCTTATTTTCAGTTTTAAAGGCCAGACATCACTCCCTCTTGCTTGTGGTGAGAAGTGCTGAATAGGAGAGATAGCAGCAAAAGCAGCTTTTGCATACTCTTTTGCTCCATCTGCTTAGAATCTGTGGGGAAGGAGAAAGAGGGGGGACCCAAGACTGCTTTGACCCTCTAACCACTAGACAGAGGGGGGGAGGTGGTGTCTGTTTATAATACTGTATTATGCCTACTTCAGAAGTAAGTCCCTTTGTTTTCATCCAACCTTTCTTTAACCCAAGGCTCAATTCCCTTCACAAAGACCCTCTTCCAAAACATAGCTAAAACATAGGAGGGTGTGTGTGTGTGTTGCTCCCACTCCTGGGAGTTCAGTCAGAACAGTACCCTGTGGTTGAGATGGGGACTGACAGGTACGCTGGGTACCTTTGCTGTGGGTGCACCAAGCTTTAAAGCTTCATTGAACAAAATGGTTCACTCTGCCCCCTCCCTGGCCAGACAAAAGGCAGCTTCCAGCTCTTTCCCCCACCACCATAAAAAGGGGGACAGAAAGAGCAAAGTGGGGTAGACCCAAGGCAGGAAAATGAGCCCTAGCCATTATCAGTGTGACTGCCCAGAACATGGTACTGTAGCTACAGGTGTTAGGTACCAAAATAAGCCAACAGAGCTCCATCTGACCATGTGAAGTATCTATCTCTGGCCTATAACCTCAGTCTGAGTAACTTGTTCCTTAACCAAAGATTGAGGGCCCAATCCTATTCAATTTTGCACCGCTGGTGTAGCTGTGCCAATGGGGTGTGTGCTGCATCCTGTGGTGGGGAGGCAGTCACAGAGGCCTCCTCAAGACCTCCTCAGGGCTGCATTGCAGCTGCAGCAGTGCTGGAAAGTTGGATAGGATTGGGCCCTGAGCCACTCTCAGACTGTTTGTCTCTGCCCTGTTGACCACCTGCCTGGTGCTTCTTTTGGCTTCAGAAGTCCAGTTCCAACCCAGAGTGGGTTTATTTTATTTTTAGATTTATAGGCCACTTTTTGCCTACACCTCAAAGTGGCCTACAATATACATAAAACCAAAATAAAATATATGGTTTTGTGGTTGTGATTGAGAGGATCCATGGGCTAAACACTGTGTCAAATGCTTTGTACACTGAAACATGCCACAGTCATTCAGATTTTAAATTATTCAGCATTTGAATATTTTGGTGTATGACTGAGATGAGCCTTTACACCCCTTCTGTATCACTTCCAGAACCCATCAACATCAAAGAACTTTGCTGGGGTGTTTTATATCAATTCTGTAGCATAACATCTTCACTGAGAATGTCATGGAGTCCTTCACTGAGAATGTCATGGGAACAAACATTCCCTTACCTCGGAGCTGCATTGCCCTTACCTCAGTGCTGAAAAGTTGGTTAGGATTGAGCCCCATGTGATATAAAGACATGTTTCTTGAATTTGACAATAGAAAGGTGAGAAAAGCATAGTTTCTACTTTTATAAGTAAAGTGTATGTTACCCACCCAGTAATTTTACAATAACTCCAGGTACCTGTTACTTGGGAAATTGTTATAAGCGTGTCAGGGCCCAATCCTATCCAATTTTCCAGTGCTGGTACTGCAGTACCTATGGGGTATGTACTACTTCCTGTGTTGAGGATGCAGTCACAGAGGCCTCCTTAAGGTATGGGAACATTTGTTCCCTTACCCTGGAGCTGCATTGCAGTTGTAGAAAGTTGGATAGGATTGAGCTGTAAATCTGTGGATTATGTGAATTAGGACAATCTGCACCTTATCTGATAGCAGCCACTGGTGTGTCTTTGTAATGTATATCCTGCCCTTCAGCCCCCCAAAATACTTTTGACGCAGTTCACAGACATGAAAATCAAAATAGTAAATTATATAAACAACATAAAATCAAAGGTAACCATAAAAAGCAGAGAGAAAGGAGCAAATAAAAACAGTAGATGAAACTCTCAAGGTCTGGGAAAATAAAATGGTCTGTGCCTGGTAACAAAATGACATCAAATAGATGCCAAGAAAGCCTTTCTGGGAAGAGTATTGCACAGACCAGAGCTGAAAAAGCCCTCTCCCCAGTTGTCTTTAACCTTACCTCAGAAGGCAAAAGATCCAGCCTCCAACAATGATTACAGTATCCAGGCATGCCAGAACTATGGGAGATGGTCCACCATGTGGTAATACCATAATCACATCCCATAGCTTTAAGGCTTCAATCCCTTTCACAATGTTTCTTGAACAACTTGGCATTAGTAGTGTAGTGTAAACCAATGAGAACTGTCTAAGTGGAACTGAAATGGATCTGAGGTGAAGGGAATGCTTAACGTATGGCCTCTAACCCTTTTCTCCATGTTGAAATTTGTCTCATCATGAATTTATAACTGGTCTTATGCTATAGTCTCAAAATAGTCTACAAGTATTTTACAAGTTTACAGTCTTCTCTGCCACCAAAGAAGGGTCATGTTGCAGGGGCATTTCCTACCATGTGTTCATAAGTCTGATGTCCCTTTCTTATCAAAATGCTGTGCTATCATCCTGAATTCCCATGAGACTTGCAAGTTCACTACTCATTTGTTTGAAGGCAGCTCAACTCAGAAGTATGAGAGAAGATAGATTCACAGATCTTTGACATAACCTTTATCTGTTGTTTTTAAAAAATATCTGTAAGACTTACCAGGGAGAAACACAAAAGAATGGAGGAGTTGGAAAGCTCTCCTATGAGTCCTGAGCAAACAAAGTTAATGGCACTTCCATGTGCCCAAAGATTAAATGTGATTAAGCGCTCCCCATTCGGAAACATAAGAAACAAAACACCCAGAGTAGAAAAGTGTTGCCAGTTCTTAGTCATCCTTCTTAAAATAACTACCATTGTGTGAGGCTTAAAAAGGCATTGGAGAAAGATTTTGTGGTGAATTAAGCTTATTTGTTATTCTTTTACGACAGAAACAAGAGTAAAGGAAAAGCTGTTCGTCAACATTGTCTTAGAAGATAATGGCTTCCAGATAAGAGCATATATGGGTCAATGGGAAGCTTCAGTAAATACCTCTGTTGATTGGCATTTCTCTCAGGCTCTAAGCTGGTTTAATGTCACCTTATTTCCTTCACCCTCCTCCCCTATTTGGTGTATTATTAACTGACAAGAAAATGGGGGGAGGGGTGGTTCTCTAATGAGAGCCACTCATCATTGCTGTTGGCCTATTAAGAGGGAGAGGACAACAGACAACCTATTCTTATGTGGAACCACTGAGAGATGGCAGCGGAGGCATACGTGAACATTGGTCCATCCAGCTCAGGATTTTCTGAAATGTCCAGCAATGGCTCTCCAGAGTTTCACACAGAGGTCTCTTCCTGCCCTGAAGGTGCACGGGATTGAATCTGAGACCTTCTTTACCCAATGCAGGTGTTCTTCCAACCTTTGAGCACCCAACAGCCAGGGGGAACTAATTCTGTACTGTACAAGTGTGTGGTTGCTTGACAGGCTAGCATCAGCAACCCAAATCCACCCTGGGAGCCGCTAGCCAGTGGCAAACACACACTTGCACAGCACCAGCGGTGCCGCTCTCTGCTGCCACGCACACACCCCAGTGGTTTCTGTTAAGAATGTGCTTTCCCCTCCCCCATCAGTTGCCTCTGCAGCAGCAACCAGAGAACTGTCTCACCAGCCATGGCTCAAAATAACGTCTTGTCATGCAAACTATAAAATCAGAGCTGAGCTGCTTCACCTTGAAGGAAAGCCTAATGCGTTTGGGACTTTTTAGTTTAGAAAGAAGGTGACTGAGGGAGGATACCACCAAAGCTTTTGAAATGATGTATAGACATGACTGCTGCTAGGATTGATATTCCCAATGCATTTCCATGCAAATCTTTAACAAGGCAATGCTCCGTTCCTTTACAGGCCAGCTCAACAACACTCCATGGCAGTGACCTCTACAAAGAGCTCCATGTCTTCACTAGGTGAACCATCTATCTGCAAAACTTAAATAAACATAACTTTAAAAGCCAGAAGAAGGAAGGTTTTGTTGTACAACAGCCCCAGAGTATGATCTTAACAGTACATGATGCAGCCACCTTGCTGGCTTGTGCCAGGGTGACAGATCACTAGGGAGCCCATGTATTCTGCATTTTGGCTTTTGTTGGGCCACCGAGTGAGCTCATGACTGAGGTGATGTGAGAACTGGGGACTTCCTGTGCTGTCGCAAACACCCACACAAACCTTTGCTGCTGTGACCTGTTTCCTCTCACTAATCCTCTCAGTTTCATCCCTAACCAAAGCAACACTGCATTGAAATGAAGGGGAAGAGGGATGTTCTCCCTGAATGAACACAGGGAAAATGGACACATCCTTTTCCCTCTTGCAGTTTTGTCCTCTCAAACAAATAAGTTTGCAACTTCTTCCTCTTGTGACCAGGTCGTTTGATGCTTGGGGGCCTTTTTGTCTGTTTGTTTTCTCCTTGGGTTTTATCACAGTAGAGGATGACATGGACGGTGTTTCATTGTCAACAAACATACTGTGTGCAGAGGTCACTTCAGTGTCAGGCATACAGAGAGCTGGAAGCACATAAGGCACATGTTCTCTCTGCTTTCTTCTATCCTCAGAAATAACAAAAAAAAAAATTATCACAGGGGAGTTGAAACTAAGAAACATTAGTAGGGTGCAGTTACTAGGCTAGAGTGAAGCCTTTAGCTGGTATGGGAGACAGGGTGTCTTTAGATAAAAATAGTAATATCCCTGGGCTGGAAAACTTCTTGTAAGATGGGTGGTGGGGAGAAAAGGAAGCAGAGTGAGGTAAAAGTTGCTAAGCTAAGCTAAAGAAGGATGATGTGATGATAACATAATTTCTAAACTGATTGCTAATTAACCACAAATCTGGCTCTTAGTAGTGCAAGTTGATTCTGTCAACTAGATACTACGTAGGAATTCCAGTGTAGCCAGACAGATCTGAGCCATTTGTTAATGATGGTGCCAAAACAAGAAGAATTAGCAGTAATTTCCACACAACTTTGAGTTTATCTTCCACCTAGTAAGCTAAAAACTATGGCCCAAATCCTAATCAACTTTCCAGCTTTGGCATAGCACAGTGGTTTTCAAATTCTCATGGAGAGTTTGAGCCACTCTGCTTGCGGAGGCAGCGGGGAGGCAGAGGGGGCAGGGGGAAGGCTGTGCTTCCAACTCTGCTTCCACTTTAGCGGAGGCAGAGCACAATCACTCTGCTTTCACTTTCACAGCTGCAGGGAGCCCTGCAAAAGGTCGCACAGGGCTCCCCGCACCCCCGGGAGGTTGCAGGAGGCTTGGGTAAGCATACCCAAGCCCCTGCAGCCCCCCTGAGCAGCGTGATCCTGGGGATCGTGCTGCTGCCTCCTCCCTGCCTCCAGGCTGCCCCAGCCCCTAAAGGGGGCAGAGGCCAGGGCCCACAGGCTGGGGTGTCGCACGCCCCAGTTTGAAAAGCCCTGGCATAGTTGTACCAATGGGATGTGTGCTGAAGTTGGGTGGCACTGATGGAAGCCTCCTCAAAGTAAGGGAATGTTTGTTGCCTCACCTCAGAGCTGAATTGCCTTTAGGTTTGTGCTGGAAAGTGGGTTAGGATTGTGCCCTTTGTATTTTTGTGTCAGAGGATATGTTCTTCTTAATCATCATTATTGTCAGACTGGACCATGGGAAGCCAGACACCCTCAGCCAGAAGCAAAACGAGGAGTGAGTGGCATAGCAATGGGAAGGTGGAGGTGCAGTCTGCCTGACTACCAGCCGGGTACCAGTCACAAGAGGGTGCTAAGGGGGTTCCAGTGTTACATCCGCCACAGCTGTGCCAGCCTCAGGCATGCTGTAGCCCAGCCAGCAGGAGGCTTGGTTGTCACTGAAGAGCAGCAGGCAGGTGAGCCAGTGGCACTCGCCACAGCCGTAGCCAACCTTCACATACACCCAGCACACCATGGCCTGCTTCTCTCAATGGCAGCAAAAGCTTGGTAACCTGGAAGTGATTTGTGGTGTGATTTCATCACATGACTGCCAAACTTCCAGCTTACCAAGCTCAGCTCTGGGTGATGCCACCTTCCGTTTCGTCACTGCCAGAAGTCAGGATTGGAGAGCCAGGGAGATCTTGTTGTTTAGACAAAACCCCAATTCAGTGGAAACTCTTTACGGTCCTTCCAGTTCTGGCAAAATCCATTAGCCAGGCTGGGTAAGCCTGAGAGGTTTTTATTGGTGTTTTTGTTTGTTTGTTTTTTGCTCCTTTGATGATGTTCCAGCTGCAGTTCTGACAGGTTATCACATGGCATAGGCGGATCCAAGGGGGGGCCAAGGATGCGTGCCCCCCAAAACTTCGTGCCAGTTGGGAAGGGCAGTGGCGGAGAGTAAGCATGGATCCAGGTGTGTTTTTTCTTGTCGCATTGGCAGCCTTGCGCTTCTTCAAGGCTTTTTCTATAAGCCACCTAGTGTTGGGGGGGCTGAAGTGGCTGTCCTTCTCCCCTTAGCTACGACCTCCTGCTTTGCTGCTCTGTCCTGGCTCCTCCTCCTTTGCACTCTTGTATGTACTTACCTGGAAGAAAGACTCATTGAACACAATGGGACTTACTTCTGAGTAGACCTGCTCAGTGACTTTTAGGCTCCTTTGCCATCCCCTTGTTTTCAAGCTCCGTGGCTGGCTGGCGCTCATCACCAAGGAGCTGCCATCCTTTTGGAGACTTGACCCCCTCATCAGCCAATTTTTTTTTTTTTAAGCAGCAGAGTTGATTTGTGCCCCAGTTGTTTTCTGAGTGGGGAAGCAATTGGAGTGCATGCTCTGGCACCCCCTCCAGTTGACACCCAATGGAACCCAATCTTTTGCCCCAGAGGCCATATGCCTCTGGATCTAGTCAGTTGCATCACTAGGGTTTGTGTCACTTGGTGTGGGAGGCCAGAGCATCACCCCCATGATGGACCTCCTCCCATGCAGTGGGTGGAGCAACATCCCGGGCAGTGGGCGTGGTGGTACACCACTGACCTGCCCCAGCGGTTTTTTGGCTATAACATTTGATAGAATAGAGATATTTCAACACAGTTTGTTTCATTGCGTTCTGCATGAAATTACACATCAAATGATGCATAATGATATTATTAGAAAATACCAAGATTTTAACAATTTTGGTTAAGTGGTGTCACTCACCCCCACCCCCGTACGCATCACCTTGTGTAGTCCACACCCCCATAGCAATGCCACTGGATCTAGTTGCTTCCCATAAGACTTTCTCATAAATACGTACTAACTTTGCAGTAGCATAGCGTATGCAGGTTGGACACATGTTTCTCAATTCCCTTCACCCTGCTCTGATCAGTGTTTGCTTTCTTGTATTTAAATCAGATTAGGTGAATGTTAACCTAATAGTTATTCACTATCCAATGCTATATCTTGTTCCTATATTCCTTTTTAAAAAAATCTGAATTCACACCTAACCACAATCTCACAGACATGTCCTAAAGCCCACTCTTTGTTATTTACTGATATCCTGTTTTCCTGAACCACTCAAAGCAGCTTGCAAAAAATAAGGAAGAACATCCAAAAAGAGAAAAATAACAATGAAATTAACTACTAAAAACAGCAATTTAAGAGCAACAGTCCATAAAAATCTCTGAAAGCAGCAGGTGACTGAACATTAAACGCTTGTTGGAATTTCAGATTCCTGAGGGGGAAAAAATCAGTTATTTTACCTGATGGAAACAGAGAAAACAACACAATTTACTCAATTACTCATTAAAGAAGTAATACACTTAAATAGCAGGAAACATATTACTGTAGACTACTACCTGTATTTATGTTCAAGGATTCCAACTCCCTCAGGCCTTCCACATCATAATATTTCTGGCTATGGCCTAGAGATGTGGGACCTGAAGGAGTTCTAGGCATAAAGGATAGCAAGACAGAAAGGTTGGAATCTTTTAATGAGAGCAAATGATCTTTGCGGATCTGAGGGGTGAAAAGATGAAGGGAGGGACAAAGATATACAGGAAACTCTGAAAACTTAAGGAAAGGGCTGGAATGTCAGTAGCAGGACAGAGCCCCCTGTGTTTACAACACTGTGTCAAAGCCAAGCCATACAGAACATTCCAGCAGGACCCAGAAGTCAGAAAACCAGAACTAGTCAAGAATTAGGCAAAATCCCAGCCTGAAGAAGAAGGCCTTTATAGTCCTTCCTGCTTAGGAGAGCCAATGGCCAACTTCAATGGAGAAACTCTCGTAATGTGTTTCTCAAAGTGTGCTCCCAG
The DNA here is from genome assembly GCF_035046505.1 of Tiliqua scincoides. Lineage (NCBI taxonomy): Eukaryota > Metazoa > Chordata > Lepidosauria > Squamata > Scincidae > Tiliqua > Tiliqua scincoides. The sequence continues at coordinate 32,752,432 of NC_089827.1, read as the reverse complement.
GAGTTCTGGTGCTCCCTGGGACCTTTTCAGGGATTCCACAAGCACACCATAAGTGGCCACTACAATCAGCCCCCCGCCCAGTTTACTCATTCATCCCTCCTGGCTGCCTCCCCCCCACTCTCCTTCCCCATTCCCCTTCTGTTCCAGCTCTTAGCTGATATTTGCTGCTGGGCTTGGCAGTGGGCAATTCTGCACATGTGCCTGCACTCCGGGGCTCTCCGAGATTCCATACATGGACTGACGGGGCTTCCCAATAGTTCTTTTAGGAGTATAATAGGCTCAGGAGACTGAAAAGTTTGAGAACCGCTGCTCTAGTACAGTATCTAGTACAGTATCTAGTATCTAGCAGGGGTGTACTGAAGACACTGAGCCCGATTTGTGAATCGAGTCATGAGTCATAGCATGCAACTGTCATTACTCAACTCAAGAAAAATTTTGAGTCTTTTGAGTCCCAAGTCAGAGTCACTTCGTGAAACGAGTAAAGTTGTGAGTCAAGGACTACCCTGAGCAAAACTTTGCAGCCAAAAAAAAAAAAAAAAACTCTTAAGCCTTCCTCCTCCTCTCAACCTCCCCAGCCCCTACCTCCTGGAATCAATCTACCCTCCCACCATATCTGCTGCTGTCATCCTTCTGAATGCTGGCTTCCGGATCACCCACAGGGTCTTTTGGTGCAATGCAGAAGTGGCAAAGAAAAAAAAAAGTAAGCAAGAACACACACACACACACACACACACACACACACACACAGGTTCCAAGTCGAAAGTCAAGTCAGTGTCAGTGACATCCATGATTTGAGTCAACTCAAGTTGTCAAAACAGCTACTTAGTGCAACTCGAGTCAACCTGATTCCAGTGCCCATCCCTAGTATCTAGAGAGATGGCTCAGTGAATGGAGCAGCTGACATCTTGAGCATGGTTTGTTGACTCTGGTCCTGGGAGCCGCCTGATCATCAGGTATTTGGTGGCATTGCCAGTAATTAAGAGCATGCAAAACTGTTGATGTTAAAGTATTCAGGAAGTGAAATATGTTGGGAGTCCTGCTAAGATAGTGATTTGTGGAACAGCACATTGGGCTCTCTAGGTCTAGCTATATATGAGTCTGGATGCAGCATGGTCTGAGCAAACTGTTGAACACCACCTGATGTGGCTCCTGGAGGGTATCTCTTGACAACATATTGAAGGATGATTTTTGTGGTTTTTTTTTTTTTTTTTTGCATATTGTCAACCAAAAGAATAATTGCCCTCTTGGCTTTTAAATCAATAGAGGACAGGTTTATTGAAGACTAAACGAATGCAGTAAGTCATCGAGGGAAGTTTTCAACAAAATGCATTCATTGAGGAGGTGGTACTCACAAAGTGGACCTTGGAATGATAATAGGAATGCTATATGCGTGCCCCTGATTTGGTTGTGAAATGTCGGGTGGAAGTCCAGCACTGAGAATCTGGAGTTCAGGGCAGAGCTGGTACCTGGATGGACTCCTTTAACTAAGTGTTATGTATCTTGAGCAAAACCACTGTTTCTCACAAGGAGAGGCAAGCAATCTAAACAGATGTTTTATCTAGCCAGGAAAAGAGGGAAATAAGGGGCTATAAAAAGCAGCAACACTATACAGTATTTTATTGCCCATCCTTTTTCTTTTTCTTTCGGTAGACAACATTTCTCCAAAAGCAAACTCCTCATGTCCATCTCGAGGGTAATAGTCATGCCAGGAGTGTTAAAGCCTTTGAACTGTGTCTAAGTACCAGCACTGTTTACTCTGAGGAAGGAAACTGTCATCCTCTGTTTGTTCAGAGTGAGTCAACGACAATGTGTGCAATGGCTTTGGGGCTGGTAAAATAGTGGCACATCAAGTCTAGGAAGCAAGGCGTTTATCACGGGATTAGCCAGCAAATAATGAGGAGGCCTCTGGGTTCTTCTTGTTTGCTGTGAAACTTGAGTACCAAAGGATCTCTTTTTTCCCTCCATGTTGGAGGAGCAGGATTCACACAATAACTACAACTTTCCTTCTGTTTCTGGAACTCAGAGATGGATTGTTGGTTTGTTTCTTTAGTCCAAAATAAACTATCTTGTTTCATCCTCATGACAAAACCTGCATGCCATGTTAAGAGACAATAGTGTTTCTAAATAGATTGTGAAACCAGAGTTTTCCTACCTCTAGCTCACCTCCTCATTTGACAAAAATTAGAAATCTTCAAGGGTCAAATTAGGCATGCAACTAATTGCACAACTTGGCTAGATTTAGGGGATGGGCATTTTTGTTTATAAATACTAAGGGGGACACGCAAACACAGTAAAAATGCAGCAAGAGGTCTTGTTGGCATCCTTCAGTCTCGGAAGACTATGGTGTCACGCTCTGAATGGTGGTTCTAGAACAGAGTGTCCTCTCCAGTGCGTGAAGCCTGGGTAAAGTAGGTATGGAGGATAGGCTGTTACCCATGCAGCAAATCCCCCCTCTCCACGTCACTGAAATGGTCCAATGGAAAGGCAGAGGCCAATACGGTTGGTTCCAGCGGCGTCGCAGGAGTTGCCAGGACGTGATTGTGTTCAGCCACGAACTGCCTCAGGGACTCCGGCCCCAGATTTTGCCTCGAGGTTGACTCCTGAAGTCTTTTCCATAACTGGATGTAGCCACAAGGCAGTGGAGGTTTGGGATCAGAGTTTTCCTTCTCTCAGATGAGCTGCCTTCCCAGGCTGACGAGTCCCATCTAGCCGGTAGCAAGAGGTAGGGGCTTTAGAACTTTGCCTCATCAGGTTTGATCCCGATCATGTTCCCCAACATGCTGCTTTGTTGGGGGAAACTGTCACCAGTACTGAATATACCACTGCTCTGAACTGAAGGGGCAGAAGCATCTCTCTGCTTAGGTGACATCTGCATTGGTCAGCTTTGGCATGATTTACTCCAGCAGATGTGGCAAGTAGTTTTTGAAGCCTGCATCCAGTTCTGTGCCCTGTTACTGACAGCAGCAGCAGCAACAGCTTGAGAGGTGAGTGGTGTAGTGGCCAGTGTGTCTGACTAGGACAAGGAGAGTGACAGTAAGGGGTGACTGCTGGGGGGCGGCATTCTTAGGTCCTGACCCAGGCAGCACAGAGGCCAGGATCACCAGTGATAAATATCCTTCTTATTAATAATACAAACACAGGTGGATCTTGATGAACTGATAAGCAGGTAGCCAACGCCACTCTTAAACAAGCCAGTTGCAGGACTTCCTAACATTCAATAGTCCGATCATTAAAAATATGCCAGGAATATGCTCTCTCAGGATATCAGTACCGTACTGAAGAAACATCAGATTCTAGTGAGCTCCACTCAGTGGCAAACTTCCTCCTTCCAGGGCAAAGGTCCGCAAAGCCATTCCCCTGCCAAATGCCTCCCCCCGCGCGCAAAGTTGCCCCCTACCTTTGAAGCACAATGGAGCCTTGCACGACCGTAGGACCAACTGAGGAAGTGTTCGAACACTTCCCCACGGTCTTAAACTGTACTTCTGGAAAACCAGAACTGCAGTTTCCGACCACTTCAGGAGCCTCACTGAGGTTTTCCGTGCAGTCCTAGAGTAACAAGGGCTTAGTGCCTGGGGCATTTGGCCCGTTCGCCCAGTGCTGAGTCTGCTGCTGGCTCCACTCACAATTCACTGGGATCTTGATTGGCTCATATCCTACAAAGCTGCCTTCTACTAGGTCAGACCATCTATTCCAGTATTCTACTTGGAGCAGCAGAAGCTCTCCAAGGTCTCAAGCAATGGTCATTTCCAGGTCTGTTCAGATATTTCTCACTGGAGATATTAACACTTAAATCTTCTGCATTCAAAGCCTAAGTTCTGCCAGTGCACTCTGTATGGCTTCTAATCCACAAGATTCTGCCCACTGCCTTCCTTTAATGTTCAGATGAAATAGTGACGCACTAGCTTCTGCTGTGGCTTATTCCAGCATTGCCCGTGAGAGGCACACACATTCTGAAATCAAAGGCTGGCAGCCTTCCTGCCAAGGAGTGTTTTAATTCTGGAGCATGGGTGACTCCTGCCTCTTGTCTCTGTAGGAAGCAGGAAGAAATGGCGGTGAGCGAAAACAAGCATGCTCACTCCACTGTAGTCATGAAAGTAGTAACTGGAAAGTAGACTGGAGTAACTCTGGCCAGGGCAGCTTAATGTCATTCGCCCTCTGGCGCTGCCCCCTAATGTTGCATGCAGCTGCAGGAAGAACTTCCTCCAAGTGCTTGGCTAACACTCAGGAATTCTGATGTTTAGAAAGTCATTTTCCCGACCCTATAAACAATCCCAGCACAATGTGCTGAATCCTGGCACCATCCAAAAGCTCATTTCAACACTGGTCAGCTAAGACTCGCAATTAGCGTTTTTAATTAGCTAACTTCTTACAAAGGAAGGAAGCATTGGACTTTCCCTTCATTCTTTCAGGCCTCAAAGGGAAAGGCCAGTCCTGCCTTTGGCTTGCCGCTGAGCAGACGGCCTCCCTTCCTTTCCTCTGCAAGATTTTGCTCTGTCTTAGCTGGCTGTTAGCTATGAATTAATCTGCTTAATGTTGGGCATTCGTCTGATTTTAGGCCTCGGCAGAAACTCACACAGGTTGTGATGATTGCTCAGAGGATCTATGTAGTGCAGCCATTTTCAGTCACTGTACCATGGCACACTATTGTGCCGCGAGTGGTCCACAGATGTGCCACAAAAATTTGGGGGAAGACCATTTATTAGTAGGGCCAATGGGGATGTGAGCCCCACACTGGCAGCATGGTGTGCCTTGTTAATTGTTAAAACCTGATGGTGTGCCTTGACAATTTTGATGCCTTGTCAGTGTACCATGAGATGAAAAAAATTGAAAATCACTGATGAAGTGAATGATGGTGGGGAGACAAGGCCTGGAACAAGGCAAATCTGTAGCATGTCTTAGCTCAGTGCTCAAATTATGGGGATGGGGAGAGGCCCCAAAAGGGGCTCAGCCCCATTACATCATGTTCTGGCCACCCTAGACTTTGCTTTTAGAAGGCTGTGGGGGCATAACTTGGCTAAAATAAGAGAAATGGGACTTCTCTAATCCCTCTCCCATGATTTCAAGACTGGCTTGGCTACTTTTGTGGAAATTTCCCCCATAACTGGGAACTTGTGAGAAGGTGATATGGAACAGAGAGACACGGCAGGATGATATATAATGGATAATGAATTTATTGAAGAGGAAAAGATAGCAAAAGCAAGCAAAATTACAGGCAAAACACCAACTTTTCCCGTGTGGTACTTCTCCTATATGGCAACAACATGATCCTAATGCTAATGATCCATGATCCTTCTTCCTCAGTAGCAAACCCAGGAGGTGCCAGCAAGAGGCCCTCAGAAGTTAGTGGTCTTCTATAGCTCTATTTCTTAACAGCACTTTTATCCCTCTCTTTCCATAGCAAGTGCCAGCAAATAACTCCCTCCCTCCTCAGGCTGGTTCTCCCTTATATAGGCCTCTATCTCAAGCTTCTAGAATTTCCTTATATGGACCGGACCTCTTGTCTTACCTCAGCTTGGCAGTCTTCACTCAGGTCCTGCATAGTTTACCCTATAATTGCACATCAATTTGTAACTTTTCTATATCACTACCCTGTTGAATTTAGGCACATTGAACTGAATGAACTGTGCATGGTTCCCTTAAGCGCAACCCAGACTCCCTGACCGCTTCTCTTGGACTAAAAGAATCTCTGAGGTTTTTACAGAGGTTTGATGTGTGTGAAATAAACATTACGGGGGATGCAGCTGCCTCAGGTTGCCAGGTCTCAAGGTTGCCTTCAGGTTGCTTTAATGTTGCCTTTAGCCCTCTATCATGGCAGCAGGCTTCACCCCCACTTACATTCATTTGAAAGCCTGAAGTAGGGTTGCACATGCCAACTGATGCTACTGGATTTTGCTTTTCAGCAGGACATAATGTCATTAACAGCGCAATCCTATCTTGGAATTCTATCTGGAACAGTCAGGCCAGGAAACCTGCGCTGTATCCAGCGCAAGATAGGGACCCAAAGTGGTTCAGAAGGCGGCAAGAGGAAACTTTGACTTACCCCTGGGTAAGCCACTGCAGCCCCAATGTGTCTCCTCGAACTTGCACCACTTCCAGAGGGGGCATAAGTCCAAGGAGAACGGAGCAACTTGAAGCTGGATTCAGCCTCTGTGGACAGGTGTGCATCCCTGTGCCGGCCCAGCTGGCTCCCAAGGAGGCACAAACATGCTTTATGGAATTGCACCAGCCCAGGGCACTCCTAGGATTGCGCCCTAAGTCATGGAGGCTGTGTTAAAATCTTCCTTTCGGTATACAGCTTGAGACTGATGTGGATTCCTAGAGACTTCAGGTCAATGCTTTGCAAGCCAAGCTAAAGCAAGTCTACACATCTAGACTCACTTCAGACAGGGAACAAAGCATACTGGGCTGTGGTCCCTCCCCAGATTAGATGGGATAGTAATTATTAGGCATGATCAAACCCGTAGTTTTTGGAGTTTTTGTTATGGCTGTTGCTATTTTTTTGGTTCTTTTCAAGGTTTTGTTTTGTTGTGTCTTTGGTGGTTGGCTGTACTCTCCTTGGGTTTTAATATACATTGAATTGGCTCCTGTGTTAATAATTGTATGGTATTATGTATGTAAAATGAGTGGTGAAGACCAGAAGTGACTGTGAGGAGCTCCAGAAGGATCTCTCCAGACTGGCAGAATGGGCAGCAAAATGGCAGATGCGTTTCAATGTCAGTAAGTGTCCAGTTCTGGTCGCCACATCTCAAAAAGGACATAGTGGAAGTGGAAAAGGTGCAAAAGAGAGCAACTAAGATGATTACTGGGCTGGGGCATCTTCCTTATGAGGAAAGGCTACGGCGTTTGGGCCTCTTCAGCCTAGAAAAGAGATGCCTGAGGGGGGACATGATTGAGACATACAAAATTATGCATGGGAAGAATAAAGTGGATAGAGAGATGCTCTTTACACTCTCACATAACACCAGAACCAGGGGACATCCACTAAAATTGAGTGTTGGGAGAGTTAGGACAGACAAAAGAAATTATTTCTTTACTCAGTGTGTGGTTGGTCTGTGGAACTCCTTGCCACAGAATGTGGTGATGGCATCTGGCCTAGATGCCTTTAAAAGGGGATTGGACAAGTTTCTGGAGGAAAAATCCATTACAGGTTACAAGCCATGATGTGTATGTGCAACCTCCTGATTTTAGAAATGGGCTATGTCAGATGCAAGGGAGGGCACCAGGATGCAGGTCTCTTGTTATCAGGTGTGCTCCCTGGGGCATTTGGTGAGGCCGCTGTGAGATACAGGAAGCTGAACTAGATGGGCCTATGGCCTGATCCAGTGGGGCTGTTCTTATGTTCTTATGTGTTAGTGAGGTCTGCAGATCAAAATCAATGTATATGCACTACACGTTATTCTTACTGATGGTGCATCACTGATGGTGATGACCTAAGAAATGTTAGCCCCCAATGCCCATATTGATAGGCATTCTGAATATGTGATAAGTGCACTGCGGATCGCTCATGCTTTTGAATACAGTATCTAATAGTGCAATCCTATGCATGTCTATTCAGAAGTTTCACTGAATTCAATGCGACTTACTTCCAAGAAAGTGTGTCTAAGATTGCAGCCTTTGTCATGCAATGTACCCAAACACAAATCTTGTATGTTCTCAAAATCATGTTCCGAAGTTGACCCCAGAGCACACAGATTTGACCATGTGTGAAAATGTTGGACTTTACATTGGAAGTAGATCTGTAGAAATGTAAGTGATTCTCAAGGCTGTGGTGCCTCCACCATCACCCCACCCTGAGAACTCTCATCAGTTCTTGGAATTCCCAGAATTCTAAGTCACTGTGCCTGCTGCTTGGAATGCTGGGCAAACTCAGTGGTTAACCTGAAACTAGAGAAACAAGCCAGAGAAAGACTAAGAAACACCTGCAAACAGTCATTTTTATTTTTACAAAGCCAGCGAAAAGTAGAGGTCATTTTTTCTCAGCCTGGAAACTTGAATGCAGCTTCCTCATAAAAAGCAAAAGGTGTAGAAGAGCTTAATTTGGATCCCCATTTGTCAGTTTACTGTTGCCAGTAAATAATGTGGTTCAATACTAGCCTGCCACAAAGCAGTACATTTAGCCACAAGCCTTATCACAGGCACCCATCAGACCTCTCACAGGTAAGCTGGAATTGCCTACTAGCTCAGGTGCCCCCCAAAGGAAAGGAATCTTTCAGTAGAGCTTAGGTTGCCTTGACTTCAATTTTCTAAAATAAAATGGAAAGCTAAGTGGTGAAAGAACTGCAAAATAATGACCCAGTACATTTCCAAACAGAGAGTTCAAACCTTGGTGTTTGCTGGAAGTGTCCAGTGTGCTGTGTATGTTTAACTTTTAAAACCCGCTCAATTAAATGAAGGTCAGCATGTATGGTAGGGACTCAGCTGGTCCTATTTGGAGTAGTATCAGCAGGTCTGTGGCCAGAAATGTTGCAGAAAAGGGTGGGAAATCATTGCACAACAGCCAGGACATAAATATAGCTAGCCTAAAATTCTGAAATATTACTAAAATATCACTTTATAGAAATTAAAAAGAACGGTTTTGTGTATGTCAGTTATTCAAATTCCATTGCACTTGTTGGCCAGAACAGTGGAAGATGGGAGCAACCTTTCTTCTTATGAACAAACAGGGAGACTGCTGCCTGTGTGCTTTTACTAAAGGTGAAACTACTAGCCAGAAATTTGGAGCCCTTCCCCATCTCCTTGGTTCTCTATGCTGCTTGGCTCCTTTGTTCGCAGTCTCTCAGCCTCCAGATCTCCCTTGGTTGTCCGTTCACTTCCTGCTGCTGCCCAAAGGATGAAAAGAATACATTGACATGCACCACCAGCCCAAACCTCAGGAAGATATATCCCATACCTCCAAGGTGCTTCACCTTCAGCTAACTCAAAGCGCTCACTCTCTCTCTCTTTCTCCTCTGTCTCTCATGTTCACACATGCATGTGCCACCTCTCTCCTCACAGATGGAGGGGTAAAAACCTTAATGGAGTTCTGCTGGGTATCTCACTCAAAAACACAGATAGATCTTCCCAACTACCAGGATATGCTGCTTTCTCCTAAACAGGGGCTCCTGTTAATGAAACATCAACTGACCATGCTGGATTATTATTAATCTGTTTGAAACAAAACAAAACAAAACAGGAAATTAGTTGAGAGTGTAATTTCTATTGCCAAGATATTATTGGCAAAATTAACATCAGTGTTTAACTGTTATGAACAAATTCCTTTCATATATGGAAATATGGGAGCGGAGATTCCAACATAGGGCTTTGCTTTACACCAAGTCAGATTGTTGATCCACCTATCTCAGTCTTGTCTACATATACTGACTGGCAGTGGCTGTCCAGGGTTTCAGACAGGGGTCTTTCCCAGCCCTACCTGGAGATGCTGCCAGAGATTGATCCTGGGACCTTCAGCATACATATCTGCAGCCCCTGTATAAGTCGGAAGACTATCACTTTGTGGCTTTCTTAGTGGAACTACACCAGCAAAGAAATGTATGGCAATGTGTACTTTCCTTAATTTGATGAGGCTGAGTGCCTTTTTTCTTTTTTCTCTCCCCTCCCTTTTTCTGACATTCAGGTAATCTTATATTCAAATATTCTGGAATTATGAATGTGTAGGCCAAAGACTTCCTTGGATGTGCCCCTTCTATCTTTCTGCTTTGAGTAGGTTTCTAAGTATGTAGTTCTGGTACCAGTATTACAGAATTTTGATCACTAAAAACACCTTGATCATCCTGGAGTATTAACTAGCATTTCCCTAACAAAGCAATGGTAAGCAGTAGTGAACCTGTCTTCATTCCAACCCAGGGCAGGTCTGCAACATGCTGTCCCCCCCAGTACACCGCCCCCCAGATACTCACCAAGGTTCACGGAGCCTCGCGTGTCGTTCCCCAGCGGTTGAGAACCTTCTAAGACTTCTCTTGCTATTTTAAACAATACTTCCGGTTTCCCAACAAAACGGAAAGTATTGTTTAAAACAGCAGGGGAAGTCTCAGAAGGCTTCTCGCCCTCTGCCGAGCACCGTGCAGAGCCTTGCCTATCTGCAGAACAGCTCAAGCGGACAGGCAGGGTGGCGCAGCGGGCGGAGGTAGCGGCCACAGCAGCATTAATAATAATAATAATTATTATTATTATTATTATTATTATTATTATTATTATTATTATTATTATTATTTTAACAGTATTTATATACCGCTTTTCAACTAAAAGTTCACAATATAAGACCATTATCACTCCAACAATGCAGAGATGGGCTGCTGGCTTAAGTTTTTTTTTCCCTTAAACATGGGGAAGAGGACCCAGCTTAGGGCAGTGGCAAGGTAATCGGTTAAAGCAGCCATTTTCATTCACTATGCCGTGGCACATTGGTGTGCTGTGAATGGTCCCCAGGTGTGCCATGGGAATTTGGGAGAGGGTCATTTATTAGTAGAGCCACTGAGGGATGTGAGCCCCCTATTGGCAGCATAGTGTGCCTTGTCAAATGGTGTGCCTTGATCATTTTAGTGCCAGTGTGCTGTGAGATGAAAAAGGTCGAAAATCACTGGAAGGATGAAGCCTTGCTTCCCTTATCCTTGCAGCCTCAATCCCATGGTTGCTCTTTTAAGAAAATAAAAACCAACTATGCCAAGGCCAGCGACATGGACACAAGATAATAAGAAGAGCCCTGCTAGATTGCGTCAAAGGCCTATCTAGACCAGGACCTTGCTTTCCACAGTGGCCACTGCTATTCAGAGGTATATTGCTTCTGAACCTGGAAGTAGCACATAGTGATCTAGTAGCCACTGAGCGTCTTGTTCTCCAGAAGTCTGCATAATCTTCCTTTAAACTTTAAAGTAATCTAAACTGGTGTCCCTAACCCCACATCTTGTGGCAGTGAATTCCATAGCTTAATTCTGCCCTGTGTGAAGAAATGCTTCCTTTTATCAATTCTTAATCTTCTGCCAGTCATGGATGACTCCTGGGTCTAGCGCAGTGATGGCAAACCTTTTTGGGCTTGGTGTGTGAGAAAATACCTGACTCTGTTGGTATGCCCCCCAAAACAAGAGAGAAACAATTCTTTTACATACTTATTTATTTTTTAAAAATGCCATCCAATCATGTATGATGCTATGTATTATGTAAAGAAACATCAAATAATTACAAAAATGAAATATGAGTAAAACAAACTCAGTTGTAAGGTGTTGGTGAATGCTGTCCTGTCACCCAAAACGTTATGGTGTGACACGTTTGACACACGTGCCAGAGATTCGCCATCACTGGTCTAGTGGTTTGTTTGCTTGCTTAAGGTTCTCTATGAGTTTACAGAAGAATCCGTCTGAAACAGGGAACTCTCCTAGTTTGCAGCTCAGGCTCATAGTCATTTCTGCTTCACACAGCTGTTCTTTTCCTTGTGCATGCAGGCTACATATAGATTAGCAAATACTAGGAAGCAAGTTGCTGTTGGCAAAGGCTTGCCATGTTTTCTCAGTATAAAAACTGAAGGGAGAAAAATAAATAATAGGTCTGGTTCCACAAAAATGATTTTTCATGATGTGATACAGAAAAGGAGCTTGGGAGAGTAATCCTGGGTTTTAGAAAAATCAGATGTGCTTCACTCTGTACTACCTTGGCAACTACAGGCAGAGAAGTGATTTTGTGCATATTTAGAAGGCGACGTTTTGAAGATGGACAAGTCAGAGTGGATGAGCGGCTTAAGGAAAGATGCACCTGGATTTTGCATTCATCTGAATCTAAACCTCCTCCTTATTCTTCCATCTTTCCTATCTGTCTCATTTTACATGCCATCACTCTGCTGCTTGAGCAGCTCTCTAAGCTCCTAGCACTTTATACTTGAACTTAATTCATGAGCTTTTTTTCCCTCTCTCTTTCTCTCTTTGACACGCAATCGGGTCTTTTGATAAGTTACCCAAATGGATGAGGACTGTTTTCAGCAGCCCAGAATTGGGTGGCTCCTTGGAAACTTATGACAAATCAGACAGATGCTGCTAATTTCTGGATTTCATTGGTAGAAGTACCATTAATTATTGTGATTGTAATTAACTGATTTGGTGGAAAAGGGCAACCCATACCCTCCAACATTTCACAGGGGAAAATGTGCTGTTGGATTCATTATTTCTTTGTATAATTGTTTCATCGTGCATGGATTGTTGTACTGTTTGTATTATGCCTATTAATTTTAAGATGCTCTGAAACATGACTATTTTAAATTTTTGCATGATTTTTGTCAATTGTTAACTGAATTGGATTTTATTGTGTGGAATTGTTACTAAGTTTATTCTTTGTGAATTTAGTGGATTTATTCTATTGCTTGATACTGATTATTCTGATACTTTGCACTAATTAAAGTAAGGGTAGGAGAAGTGGTTTGGAGGCTGAGCTGTTGCTTTGCCTGAAGATGCTACGCAGGATCAGCTCTGAGTTGATCTTGGATGGGAGACATATAGTATCTTGCAGATAAATTTGTAGAATGCGGTAGAATCAGCTGACAAGAAACTGATAAATCTTGAAAACCGGCCAAGGTGTAATCTGTAGCTACTGTGAAGGCTCAGAAAGTGTTGGAGTGCAGTCAGGTTGATTGAAAATGAGATAACTGGAAGAATTGAGGGTCCTATGAATTGTATAATAATTGTTAAAACCCCATTTGAAAAAGGGAGTTTATAAGCAGCTTGCCATTTGTCAACTGCTTTGTGTCTTGAGAAATCTTGAGAAAAGTGATATAAAAATCCCTTAAATAAATAAATAATTGTTTTGTGTGATTGTTGTTAGCTGCTTCGGGCTTTCTTTGGGAAGGAAAAGGGAAATATAAGAATTAAAAAACATAGAGATATACTTGCAACACCTTTCTTGTCATTCAGTGACCTGACTCATTATGATACAGCCTTGAATGTTCATAGCATATAAGGAATTGGAAAAAATCATAATGGAGCCATCCAGTCAGCTGGGAAGAGCTCAGAGCCTTACTCTGTTTTTGCCCATCTCAAAACTGTAGGATGAGCTTCAAACAACTTTGGCACTGAAGACTCAATTCTATCCAACTTTCCAGCACCAATGGAGCTACAATGCATCCCAAAGGTAAGGGAACAAATTATCCCATGCCTTGAAGAGGACTCTGTGACTGCTTCTCCACCACAAGATACAGCACACATCCCATTGGTTGCATCAGTGCTGGAAAGTTGGATAGGACTGGGCCCTAATTGACAAATGCCATTAGATAGAAGAAGCCGAAATTTGCTCACCGCCACCACTACAAAGCAACCTCTGAGCTTACTCCCTTCCCTTCTCAACCCAATTTATGTGCTCTTTTAGCTACTCCCTCTAGAGCAGTGATTTTCAACCTTTTTCATCTCGCGGCACACTGGCAAGGCACTAAAATGATCAAGGCACACCATCAGCTTTTTGACAATTGACAAGGCACACTGTGCTGTCAATGGAGGCTCACATCCCCTAATGGTCCTATTTATAAATGACCTTCTCCCAAATTCCCGTGGCACACCTGAGATCATTTGTGGCACACCAATGTGCCACGGCACAGTGATTGAAAATGGTTGCTCTAGAGCAGCGATTGTCAACATTTTTCATCTCACGGCACACTCTGACAAGGCACTAAAATGAAGGCACACCATCAGGTTTTTGACAATTGACAAGACACACCATACTGCCAGTGGGGGGCTCACACACCCCCATTGGCCCTACTAATAAATGACCTTCCCCTAAATTCCTGTGGCACACCTGTGGACCACTCACAGCACACCAGTGTGAAATGGCACAGTGGTTGAAAGTGGCTGCTCTAGAGCAACAGGAATTGCCACATCCAGGGAAAGGATGTTCAGCATCCCTCATAGGAAATAGGTGGATGCCATGCTGAAGATTTCTGGGAAAAATTGCTGTGGGGAGCTGAAACAAATCTGCCACCAAAAATATACTGTAGATACTCACCTATAAGGTGATCTCACAGATAAGGTGAGGGCAGGTTTTCAGCCAAAAATCATGGAATGTTTAATGACTCTTGGATAAATCGGGGGTAAAACTTTAGGATTGGTTCTCATGGGTCCAAACCCAGGTTAATGAGCCTGCTCAAGTAAATGAGCCTGCTCGGAAGACTCTACAACGGAGCTCTAAAACAAAGCTGCCTGCCTGTCTCCAATTACTTGAAATGTTCCTCAGACACTTCACAGACCCTCTACGGCAGCGGTTTTCAAACTCTCAGGGAGTTTGAAAACCACTGTAAGTCCTTGCAGGAGGGGAGGCAGCGGGGGGGAAGGCAGTGACACGATCCCCAGGATCGTACCGCTCAGGGGGCTGCAGGGGTTTGGCTGTACTTACCAGAGCCTCCTGCAGCCTCCCAGGGGTGCGGGGAGCCCTGCGCGACCCTCTGCAGAGCTCCCCAAAGCTGCAAAAGTGAAAGTGGAGCATTCGTGTTCCACTTCCACTTCTAAAGTTCCACTTCTTCATTGACATGCTAAATGACTGTGCCTTAGAGCAGCTAGTCATGGAGCCCACCAGAGGACAGGTGACTCTGGATTTAATATTGTGCGGTACTCAGGATCTGGTTAGAGATATCAATGTTATGGAGCCATTGGGGAACAGTGATCATGCTGCGATCCATTTCAACATGCACGTTGGGGAAGAATACCAGGCAATTCTCTCACAACAACCCAAGGTGCGGACTTCCCTCAAATGAGGAGGCTGGTTAGAAGAGGGTTGAAAGGGAAGATAAAAAGAGTCCAATCTCTCCAGAGTGCAAGGAGGCTGCTTAAAACAACAGTAATAGAGGCCCAGCAGAGGTGTATACCACAAAGAAAGAAGGGCTCCACTAAATCCAGGAGGGTGCCCGCATGGCTAACAAGCCAAGTTAGAGAGGCTGTAAAGGGCAAGGAAGCTTCCTTCCATAAATGGAAGTCTTGCCCTAATAAGGAGAATAAAAAGGAACATAAACTGTGGCAAAAGAAATGTAAGAAGGTGATACGGAAGGCCAAGCGAGACTATGAGGAACGCATGGCCAGCAACATTAAGGGGAATAATAAAAGCTTCTTCAAATATGTTAGAAGCAGGAAACCCGCCAGAGAAGCAGTTGGCCCTCTGGATGGTGAGGGAGGGAAAGGGAAGATAAAAGGAGACTTAGAGATGGCAGAGAAATTAAATGAGTTCTTTGCATCTGTCTTCACGGCAGACCTCGGACAGATACCACTGTTAAGAAAGCCAATTCTATGCTTGGGATCATTAGGAAAGGTATTGAGAACAAAACGGCTAATATTATAATGCCGTTGTACAAATCGATGGTAAGGCCACACCTGGAGTATTGGGTCCA
The DNA here is from genome assembly GCF_035046505.1 of Tiliqua scincoides. Taxonomy (NCBI): domain Eukaryota; kingdom Metazoa; phylum Chordata; class Lepidosauria; order Squamata; family Scincidae; genus Tiliqua; species Tiliqua scincoides. Next base: position 32,737,089 of record NC_089827.1, on the reverse strand, counting down.
GTTCTGGTCACCACATCTCAAAAAAGACATAGTGGAAATGGAAAATGGAAAGGGGATTGGACAAGTTTCTGGAGGAAAAATCCATTACAGGGTACAAGCCATGATGTGTATGTGCAACCTCCTGATTTTAGAAATGGGCTATGTCAGAAGGCCAGATGCAAGGGAGGGCACCAGGATGAGGTCTCTTGTTATCTGGTGTGCTCCCTGGGACATTTAGTGGGCCGCTGTGAGATACAGGAAGCTGGATTAGATGGGCCTATGGCCTGATTCAGTGGGGCTGTTCTTATGTTCTTATGTTCACTGCCCGAACGGCCCCTCCTGACTGAGGAATTAAGTCAGATAGAGGTTAAAAGAGAAGATGTTTCAGACCTCATTGATAAACTAGGGTTACCGGGCCCTGATGGCATCCACCCAAGAGTTATTAAGGAATTGAAGAATGAAGTTGCTGATCTCTTGACTAAAATATGCAACTTGTCCCTCAAAACGGCCATGGTGCCAGAAGATTGGAGGATAGCAAATGTCACACCAATCTTTAAAAAGGGAAAGCGGGGGGACCCGGGAAACTATAGGCCGGTCAGCCTAACATCTATACCGGGTAAGATGGTGGAATGCCTCGTCAAAGATAGAATCTCAAAACACAAAGACGAACAGGCCTTGCTGAGGGGGAATCAGCATGGCTTCTGTAAGGGTAAGTCTTGCCTCACAAACCTTTTAGAATTCTTTGAAAAGGTCAATAGGCATGTGGATGCGGATGTCCCGTAGACATTATATACCTGGACTTTCAGAAGGCATTTGACACGGTCCCTCACCAAAGGTTACTAAAAAAACTCCACAGTCAGGGAATTAGAGGACAGGTCCTCTCATGGATTGAGAACTGGTTGAAGACCAGGAAACAGAGAGTGGGTGTCAATGGGCAGTTTTCACAATGGAGAGAGGTGAAAAGCGGTGTGCCCCAAGGATCTGTCCTGGGACCGGTGCTTTTCAACCTCTTCATAAAAGACCTGGAGACAGGGTTGAGCAGTGAGGTGGCAAAGTTTGCAGACAACACCAAACTTTTCCGAGTGGTGAAGACCAGAAGTGATTGTGAGAAGCTCCAGAAGGATCTCTCCAGACTGGCAGAATGGGCAACAAAATGGCAGATGCGCTTCAATGTCAGTAAGTGTAAAGTCATGCACATTGGGGCAAAAAATCAAAACTTCACATATAGGCTGATGGGTTCTGAGCTGTCTGTGACAGATCAGGAGAGAGATCTTGGGGTGGTGGTGGACAGGTCGATGAAAGTGTCGATCCAATGTGCAGCAGCAGTGAAGAAGGCCAATTCTATGCTTGGGATCATTAGAAAAGGTATTGAGAACAAAATGGCTAGTATTATAATGCCGTTGTACAAATCTATGGTAAGGCCACACCTGGAGTATTGGGTCCAGTTCTAGTCGCCACATCTCAAAAAAGACATAGTGGAAATGGAAAAGGTGCAAAAGAGAGCGACTAAGGTGATTACTCGGCTGGGGCATCTACCTTATGAGGAAAGGCAACGGCGTCTGGGCCTCTTCAGCCTAGAAAAGAGACGCCTGAGGGGGACATGATTGAGACATACAAAATTATGCATGGGAAGGATAAAGTGGATAGAGAGATGCTCTTTACACTCTCACATAACACCAGAACCAGGGGACATCCACTAAAATTGAGTGTTGGGAGAGTTAGAACAGACAAGAGAAAATATTTCTTTACTCAGTGTGTGGTTCGCCTGTGGAACTCCTTGCCACAGGATGTGGTGACAGCATCTGGCCTGGATGCCTTTAAAGGGGGATTGGACAAGTTTCTGGAAGAAAAATCCATTACGGGTTACAAGCCATGCTCTTGTTATCTGGTGTGCTCCCTGGGGCATATGGTGGGCTGCTGTGAAATACAGGAAGCTGGACTAGATAGGCCTATGGCCTGATCCAGTGGGGCTATTCTTATGTTCTTAAGGGGCAATTCTTTCCTGACCCCTTCAGGCAATCATCTTAAGCCCTGAAGCATGAGATTTGATTACACTTTATCATTGCTTTATCTTCCATAGTGACAAATGCTATTAACAGCCGCACAGCAACTTATTCACGGCGAACAATATAACAATAATACCTATACCCTGGTTAACCATGCAGGAAATGTCACTTGCAAATTATCATTTCCAATTATCCAGTATTAATTTAAGGGACACAGTTATCATTCTAGTTACAATATTCTTTTCATTATATGACCTTCTCTATTCAGGAAAGGATGATTTTCTTTCTTTACATCACTGGTGGGGTTTTTTAAGGGCAGAATGTTAATACAGATCAGTATGTTCCTTGCCCAGAAACAGTTCCTGGGCTGGAGCTCAATAATGTAGATGAAATAATAATAGAAAATGTGCAATCAGGTTGAGAGATCAGTGGTGCAGGGTTTTAAAGTTCTTGTCTATTAGTTTTGCTTGCAAAATGTGTGTCATTATGCAGAATGGGGGAGAGAAAGGAGAATGAAACAGTCTACTGCAATGTTTCTCAACCAGTGGTACTTGTACCACTGGTGGTACTTGAGTTAGTGTCTGGTGGTATGCGTAGTACCCCCAGACTCCTGCTGCCTTGCAATGAGACCAGCAATGCAACACAGCAAGCAGCAGTAGGAGGCTTGGCAGGCAGAGCTCCAGCATGTACTTTTCATGTGTGGGCACAGCAATACTGTTTTCACAAGTGTGCCCAGGGATACTGTTGGCACTGGAAGCTAATCTTGTCCTGTGGACACCAGTGGGGTGGAGAACAAGTGTTGACCCTCCCTCCACAGTTAGGAAGAACTCAGTTCCTTATTTCAAGAACTCAGTGAAGTAGGGCATATCCATAGCCAACCAGTGTCACAATTCTGCCAGACCTCGAAATATGAGTTGACTCTCCTGAGTCAGCATCCCATCTGCTGCATTGCAAGTGGCCATTCCATCAAGCTCAAAAGCAGGGCCTCCACTTTCTCCCTGCGATATGAAAGACTGTGGCTCTGGTCACTTCAGGAACTCCTCTTACTCCAAATTTCTCCCCATAATTAGCAGCTCCAACCTGCCTTTTTCCTATCCACAGAACAGCAGCCCCATCACCTGACTGTGCCAAAAAAATAATTTTGTCTCATTAGTAATAATAACACAGGCCAACACTCATTTTGCATCCTTAAACATTACCCCAATTCCTGGGTATATCTGGGGAGCCGATTCCAAAAATGGCATCCGTTTTGCCCTATCACATCTAGTTTTGGACACGGCATAGCCTGTTTTAGTGAATGGTTCAAGCAGCTTCCTCATGAGGAAGCCTACACCATGGCTTCCTCATGAGGAAGTCGCTTGAAACATTCACTAATGAGGCTGTAATATATCTCCAACTAGACGTGATAGGGCAAAACGGATGCCATTTTTGGAATCGGCACTCCAAATTCATATCAAACCACCATAAAGTTTGGGAAAAACTTTTCTGACCCTCAATTTTGTAGGCCTATGTAATCAGTGTGTCTCCTTTTTTACATCTCTAAAAATAAAAACGGTATTTTAAACATTACAAATTTGCTTACACCTGTACTGTGTATATAGCAAGTCGCATATTTAATGAGTGCAAGAGCTGTTGCAAAAGATCTACAAGTTGTATTGTGGGTAGCTTATGGGTGTGTGTGTGTGTGTGAGTTGGCCACCTGCTCTCCTAGTGCACTATAAACTATAAAAATATGTGTGTGACAGAAGCTCCACCACATCCTGAAAACCCCTTTTGATGGTGCCAGTTGAAGTTAAGGGCACCTTTTCAGAAATAGTTATAGAGTGGCACATGCAAGGTCCCTAAGACATGTTTGTCCCTGCATATGGGAGGAAGCATTTGGCCAGGAGAATCAATGAGAATCATTTGGCAAGAGGGGAGTCTCAGGCTTCTCGATGTCACTTTTGCCCTGCAACACTTCCCCCAAGGCAGATTATTTTCCATTTTCTGCCATCCAGGTCTGTAAACTGGAAATAAGTCCAGCTTGGGAAAGGGCTGGGTGGGGGATAGTGATTGTGAGGAGACAGTGGCAAGAGGGGGAAATATTAAGCACCTCGCTTTGTACTATATGTAAATGAATTAAAAAGAAAAAATGCACCTTGCTTTGACCTGTCTCCCCTTCAGTGGCTCCACACATTCACATTAACTCAGCAAACATGTTTGCTAAAGTAACATGTTATTGTGCCATATCATTTAGATGTGAACTATGAATTAGAAAGTACCTGGTTCAAATCTCCCCTTAACAGCAAAAAATGGAGAATTTCCTCAAGGTGCGCAGAGCATCAGTTTTGTATAAGAACATAAGAACAGCCCCACTGGATCAGGCCATAGGCCCATCTAGTCCAGCTTCCTGTATCTCACAGTGGCCCCACCAAATGCCCCAGGGAGCACACCAGATAACAAGAGACCTGCATCCTGGTGCCCTCCCTTGAATCTGGCATTCTGACATAGCCCATTTCTCAAATCAGGAGGTTGCACATACACATCATGGCTTGTAACCCGTAATGGATTTTTCCTCCAGAAACATGTCCAATCCCCTTTTAAAGGCATCCAGACCAGATGCTGTCACCACATCCTGTGGCAAGGAGTTCCACAGACCAACCACACACTGAGTAAAGAAATATTTTCTTTTGTCTGTCCTAACTCTCCCAACACTCAATTTTAGTGGATGTCCCCTGGTTCTGGTGAGCATCTCTCTATCCACTTTATCCTTTCCATGCATAATTTTGTATGTCTCAATCATGTCCCCCTCAGGCACCTCTTTTCTAGGCTGAAGAGGCCCAAACGCCGTAGCCCTTCCTCATAAGGAAGGTGCCCCAGCCCAGTAATCATCTTATTTGCCCTCTTTTGCACCTTTTCCATTTCCACTATGTCCTTTTTGAGATGTGGTGACCAGAACTGGACACAATACTCCAGGTGTGGCCTTACCATAGATTTGTACAACGGCATTATAATATTAGCTGTTTTGTTCTCAATACCTTTTCTATGGTGGTTGGTATGCCCACCACTGCACCTCAGAAGGGGGAGGAATTCAGAGAATTCAGACTTTGCAGAGGGCACACAATATTTCAAAGCTCTTTTCTTTAAAAAGAGTCTGTCATCTCTGTGAAGCGTTCACTAGTTCACTAAAGCAAGTTATTAATTACTAATTACTAGTTCACTAAAGCAAGTCTTGTCATTTCATCTGTAGCTCAGATGGCAGGACTGTACTGAAGTAGAGCCTCACGCCCTTGAAGGTTTTGTTTATTTCATAGTAGCAGGTTGAGAGCTTTTGCCATGAAAAGTGCTCCAGAATGGTGTGAAAAAAACCACACACACAAAAGAAGAAAATCCTGCTTCGTACTTTCTAGGGCCCAGGGCTAAGCCTTGGGACTGAAACCAGGTTCTGGGGCTGAGTGCTGCTGAGCCCTGGAAACCAGTCAGTGTTCGAGAAAATCACCGGGGGGGTGGTGTCTGCAGCTTTCTCAGAAAGAATTCTGCTAGCATACACTCTGTTGAGGTTATCACTCCAGCAGACAGACCTGACTATGTCGTAGAAGTAAACCACGTGCCTCTCCTTTTTTCTTCTTCTTCAGTTTGTGGCTGGCTTTGGGTTTAACACGAAGGAGGGAGTTAACAAAACCAAAAATGAATGACTGCATCATACTTTGAAGAAGATGAGGAAGCCAGATAAGTATGTTTATCTTTGACAACCATTACAATATAGGAGAGTTATAGAGAGAGACAGTGTGTGTGTGTGTGTGTGTGTGTGTGTGTGTGTGTGTGTGTGTACGTGTGTACATATATAATGACAACCCTTCTGAAGACATGTGTTGTCTTCCTCTCTCCTCCCACTTTCTCCTTGGCTGAGAAATTGAGGGGCAGGTAGCCATTGCAGGTAAGTGGTGAATGCCGCACACAAAAGTGGGTGGCAGGGTTCACATGGGGGGAGGGGGACACAGAAAGTCTGAAGAGAAAAAAAGCCCAGGAAGTCAAGCAAGCAGTAGTGGGTGATGAGATCATGAGGAAGCCAGGACCTGTGAGGAAGATGTGTTGAAGAAGACAAAAGCTGATGGAAAGGGGGACAGGGAACTGAGGAAAAGAGAGAAGTGAAAACTGCACACCAGCTTAAGAAACACCCACACAAATTGCTATCCTCTGCCAGCTGGTCAACAACAAGGCGGCAGTTGTCATGAACATAGAAAGCTACCATAGGCTGAGTCAGCGCATTGGTCCTTCTAGCTCAGGATTGTCCACACTGACAGGACTTGTCTAGCCCAGGGCAGCAGCAGAGTTCCAGACAGAACTCTTGTCAGCCTTTCCTTGAGATGCTGCCAGGGATTGCACCTGGGACCTCATGCATGCAAAACAGATGTTCCACCAGTGATTTCAGGCCTGGCCTAAGGATGGGACTATGTAGTGTTGACAGGAGGAGGGGTGGAGAACCAGAGGAACTAGGAGACAGGAAGTGAATGGGACAGGAAAGTGGGGGGAGGAGGCTGAGGTTTGCAATGGGACCTAAATGAAGCAGTCAAAACTTTGGCAGAAGTTCTCTTGCATGTAAAGGTATCTATTTGACAGCCCATGGCCCCTACTCACTCCTTAAAGGTTGTTAGAAAAGTGAGGATTACACTAACACTGTTACCCTACCCATGAAATCCAAGAGGTCCTGTGGCTTCTTCACCTCCACAAACTGAGTGCTGTAACAGTATCTAGCATTCCATCGCAAACCAAGGCACGTCCAGCTGGGACAGAAGGTTGGACTGTTGAGGCCAAAGCCACCCTTGGATTTTATTCCTGGCTTCTCTCTTTTAGTCAATCACACTACACCACACCCTTTGCTCCTGCCTGTGTGTGTTGGCTTGGGGCCCAATCCTATCCAACTTTCCAGTGCCAGGGCAGCCGCAATGCAACGGTAAGGTAAGGGAACTTTTCCCTACCTTGAGGAGGCCTCTGTGACTGTTGCCCCACTGCAGGAGGCACCACATGCCCTGTTGGTACAACTGCATCAGTGCTGGAAAGTTGGATAGGATTGGGCCCCTGGTCAAGTGTGCCAACTTGGAGGAGAAGGGAAACCAAGGTCTGAAGTTCTCCTTCAGTCATCTAGGGCAGGAGTGGGCAAACTTTCAACTTTAGGGATCCTGGACCTCTAACAATTGTGTAGGAGAGAGAATTTAAGCAGGTGCAGCTTGTCATCTGTGAGATGACAAGCTGCACCTGTTGAAATTCCTTCTTCTATAGCAGGGGTGTCCAAACATTTTGGCAGGAGGGCCACATCATCTCCCTGACACTGTATTGAGGGCCAGGGGGAAAAAAAAGAATTAATTTACATTTACAATTTGAATAAATTTACATAAATGAATATATTAGATATGGAACTTATACAAATGAATGAAGGTCTTGCAGTAGCTCAAGGTCTATAAAAGACCTTGCACAAAGCAAGGCCAGCCTTTCCTTAGCTGCTGCTATTGTGTCACAGACATGAAACAGCAAGTAGTGGAGAGAGCCCTAGTCCCACAGCTCATGCAAGAGGTCAAACAGTCATCCTCATGCTGAGAGCAGCTGCATCAGGCCAGCACAGGCTCCAGCAAGTCTCCAGAGGGCCAGAGGCTCATTGGAGAATGGGGGTTTCCTACGGGCCAGATTGGGAGTCCCCAAGGGCCACAAGTGGCCCCCAGGCCGGGGTTTGGCCACCCGTTCTATAGTAAAATTGTTAAAGGTCCAGGATCCCTAAACTTGAAAGTTTGCCCACCCTTGATCTAGGGTATTGCCACAGAACAAGCAAGGAATATGGCTGCCCCCCCTTCTCCAGGTCATATCTGGGAGGTGCTATAGTGGATTTTGGGGTGGGGAGCAGAGGAGGGCAAGATTCACTGCAAGGTTCAAAGGCCAACTTTTGGATCTACATAGAGTCAAGTTGCAATGCACTTTAAGACCAACTATATTAAGTACAACAAACTTTACATTTGTTATTTATTTATATCTGAAACGGAATCATCCATAGGAACTGCCCCTTGCATTTTTGAACTGTTGTTTTAGCCTCTTTAACTAGTACACAGGCATATTTAATGGTCTCTGAGTGAACTGGCCGCAAATACCTGATGAATAATCATATGAGTTCTGAGTCGTGAAGTGGGGGAACATTCTTCCCCCAACACTTAATAATTACATTCATCTCCCACCCCACTTCTACAGAGCTCAGGGAGGTGCTTCCCTCCCTATCCACTTTATCCTTTCACAACTCTGTGGTTAGACAAGAAGACAGTGCCTGGGACTTTAGCCCAGGTTTCCTCAATCCTATTTCAGTGCTCTAACCATAATCCCATGCTGGCTCTTAAAAAAATGACACCCTCAATATAAGAAGAGGCTCCTGGGTCAGACTGAAGGTCCACCTTGCTTCCCACAGTTGGCAGCCCAATGCCTCCAAGGAGCCCACCAGCAGGTCTTGAAGGTGGTAGCCCTCTCTTGCTGCTGCTCTCCAGCAACTGGTATCCAATGCCATGCAGTCTTCCAAGATGACAGTTCCGGGTAACCATCATGACTAACAGCTCTTGATAAGCCTCTCCTTCTCCAAGAATGAAATTCCTTTTAAAGTCATCTAAGCGAATGGCCATCACCACATCCTGTGGCAGTGAATTTAATAAATTAACAAGGCAGTGTAAATTAACAAAGCAACAATTTGTCGTCTAGCCTCACTCTTCTAGCTCTCAAAGAATTTCAGGCTTGCACATGCATGCATGGACACACACACTTTGCATAATACCTTTTTGTCCTTACCCCATGATAAGTTCAACTAGCTTCTCTCAATTCCTCAAAAAAAAAAAGGTGGGGGGGAAGCAGAGACAACCAATGTGGCAGCCAACACATCCTCTGTACCTTCCTGCTAGTAAGACTTGGCACCCCCAAAGCTCTGAAAGAATATTAAAAAGGGATATTAATTAAGGGCACAATCCTATCCTGCTCTGGAACAGGCAAGCCAAGACACTTGCTCTGTATCCAGTACAGGATAGGGGCCAGAATTGGCTCAGCCAGAGGCAAGGGGAAACTCTTCCCCTTACCCATGGGTAAGGTGCCCTGGCCTCAATGGGTCACCTCAGACTTGTGCCACCTCCTGAGCTTCAACCCTGCTCCCCGCCTGCCCACCGCCCTCCCTCCCCCCACCCAGGAGCGCCTCCCTCCCGCATCCTCAAATGTATCTCAGATCCCTTTTTTATTTTTCATCTCCATCCTCTGGTGTCCTGCTCCCAATCCCAGCTGTTCCACTAAGGCCCAAATCCTAACCAACTTTCCAGCACTGGCATAGCTGTGCCAATGAGATGTGTGCTGCATCCTGCAATTGGGTGGCAGTCACGGAGGCCTCCTCAAAGTAAGGGAATGTTTGTTCCCTAACCTCGGAGCTGCATTTACCCTTATGTCGGTGCTGGAAAGTGGGTTAGGATTGCACCCTAAATAAAATAAGCCTCCCCTTGACAGGTCTCTCTCTCTCTCAAAAAAAAAAAAAAAAAGTATAATCCAAGCTTATCCTGACAGATAGTAATATCAGCAGAGCCAACAACAATGAAACATGAAAGGACATGGATAGGGGTTTCTCAGAGAATAGGTGATTCATACACCCTAAAGAGCAACCAAAAGTATTTGAAGGACTGCCTGATCCCATATAAACTTTAACCATTATCAAGGTCTTCACAAGACCTTGATCAAGGTTATCACAGACCTTCACCTTCTGTGGCTCAGTGAGTGGCTCCCAGAGGCCTTTTCTAAAATGATTCCCTGCTCTGAAATTGTCTTAAGGGTTAGTGCTGGAGCACACGCTTTGCACAATGAAGGCTCCACGTTCACCCCCTGGCAGCATTTCCAGGTAAGATTGGGAAAGACCTCAGACTAAAACCCTGGAGAGCCACTGCCGGGCAGTGTAGGCAAGACTGGACTAGGTGGACCAACATAAGTAAGGAACTTCATATGCTCATGAAATGGCACTCCTTCTTATCTACCAACCTGGAACCTACTTGAATAGCTTTTAGGTGTTAGGTAAAAAAGGTTTTGTTTGCCTGGATTTGTTGTGGTGCTTAATGCAGACTGAGAGAAAGAATTGTTACTGCTGGTAGTGTATTGGTGTTGATTTATTGTGTATTGATTTATTGGTTGTTATCTGATTTTTTTTAATAGTTACACTTTGTAATTTTATTTTAATAATGTTGTAAGATGCATTGAAGACTAGGAGCCTGGAAAACAGGTGAAAAATATTTTAAATAAATAACCCTTTTCTGATGTGAAAAGCACAGTGTGTTTCCATTCTTTATTCAGAAAAAGGAGAGAGCCTTGGCTGTCACAAGTTGGAGAAACATCACTAGAGATGGTATCAGGAGAAAACATATGGCTGAATGGCCAGAGCATTACCTTGACAACACTAATTTTGAAATGAGTTTCCTTCCACCTCTCGTCTGTGCTAATGTGAAGACCCTTGCCTTCAGAAGAAAGAGACTGCACAGCAATGAAATCCAGCCATATGCCTTGCATAAATGTCTCCACATAGTGAGGTCACCCTACAACACCATCTATTTTGATGATTTTGGAAAATATATTTCCACTTTCAAAGGATACAAGTCTTCTCCATGAAATGAAATAAAAATGTTGAGACGCGTTCAATGGTATTTGCTTAGCATTTTGTAGGGGCTCCCTTGAGGATCACACTGTGGTTATGGATCAGTTTAATGGAGTATGTTAAATAAACACACACATACAGTAAAAGACTCCTAAAGGATTGCTTTCGTGCTGGCCTGGCTCAGTGAAATACACACAACAAAGACACTGCCTCATACTGAGCACACCATTGTACCTCTCAGTCTTACTAGGCCTTTTTCAAGCCAGTGCATAAGACTTCGTATGGAAATGCCTGGGAAGCTTCAGTCAGTTCCAAACACAGCAGCAAGGTTGCTGACTGGCATCAGGAATAAAGAACACATCTTGCCAGTTCTAAAGCAGGATCACTTTATTTGTTATTTGGAGCATTTATACCCTGCTTTTCTGAACCCTGAATGGCAACTCAAAGTGGCTCACAGATGGCTCACAATCTGTGTCCCAGCACAGGAATCTTTGGGTTTAGCCTTTAAAGGTTTACTAAAGGACCACCTTCTCCCACATAAACCTGTCCAAGTATTGAGGTCATCCTCAGAGGCTCATCTCCTTGGTCTCCCTCAATTGAAGGAAGTGAGACAGTGGTAACTGGGGTCTTATCAGCCATGGTGCCATGGCTTTGGAACACTATCAACATGGAGGTTGGGCCCCTTTCAGTGCCAGGTGAAGATTTGCTCAGGCCTCAGAAACTTAGGGCACAAACCTAACCAGGTCTACTCAGAAGTAAGTCCTAGTTTGTTCAATGGGGCTTACTCTCAGGAAAGTGTGGTTAGGATTGCAGCCTTAGACCTGTTAGTTTTATCCTATGTTTCAATGCTGAGATACAAAGGCAGTCCTCCTTCTTTATTTAAAAACAACAACAACAACAATCATATAGTTTTATTGACTGTTTTAAATATTGCATTAAGCTCTCTATAAGTAACTGTCTTTCTGTACTGTTATCTTCTAAATAAATTAAATAAATCATTTCTCCTCTCATGTAATTTTGTCATTTGGCAATAAATGCCCTTCCGGAAACTGGTCTGAGGCTATGATTTCATATCTGAACTCCAAAACTATAACTAATTAAGTTTTTTGGCTTAATTAGCCAACCACTGAATAATTTTTTACATTTCCATCATCCGGAAATAAAGTAGAATATGGGATGGGCAACATAGTTAAAATCACAGTTTTATGAGCAACCCCATCATGCCATATACCGTTGGATGTGGAATTTCCAGTGGAATGCAATGCAGAATACCAGAGTGAAATAGCTCCTTTCCTTCAAAAGTTATGGCCAAAAAACTGGAAAACAAAAAAATGCATAGAGCCCTATGGAAAGTGAAAGTGAGCTGTATCGTGCGTTTACTCGTGAGTAGGCATACTTGCCTTAGTCCGTCGGAAAGGTCGGGCTGAGAGGATTCCAACAACACTAGAATGGTCCCTATCCAATGAATGCAGCCCAAAAAAACACCCAAGAAAGAGGTCCCTCCCTCCGAGCTGCGAATGTATTGAGCCCTATGGAAAGCGAAACTAAGCCACACGGTCGCATTTACTCGTGAGTAGGCAGACGTGCTTTGGCTGGTGGTCAGGCCAGGCAAAGGGGAATGTGAGGACACCAGAATGGTCCCAATCCAATGGAGTTGGAGCGCAACAAATGTTCCAGAAGGCAGCCTTCCCCCCACTAAAAAGGACAAAAAAGAGGCTTGAACTGGTAAGGGGAACGTTTTCTATTTTGCACTTGCAAAGCCAGGAGGGTCTTTGTCTTGATATGCCTGAAGTAGAAGAACTTTAAACTGGGCACTGGGGAGGGCTGAAAATTTCACTGATTCTTTTTGGGGTGTTATTGCAGGCAGGCTACAGAGAAAATTCACTTGGTGGAACAGGACTGGCTCCCCATTATTTAATTATTTCTCTTATTTTAATTATTTATAATTATTTATTTTAATTTGCTTGATGGTGTCACTTCTGGCCATGACATCACTTCCAATGGGTCTTGGACATATTGTCACTCTAAAAAGTGGGTCCTGGTGCTAAAAGATTGAGAATTTTTGCAATAAGGTGTTAGTAAGTTGACACAGGGGTGTGTGTGTGTGAGAGAGAGAGAGTTTTCAAAATCACTAAAATCAGAGTTTGGAGGAATAATACCATCATGTTATATATCAATCAATGTGTAATTTCATGCAGAATGCAATGAATCAAACCACATTGAAATATCTGTGTTCTATCAAAAGGTGCAGCCAAAAAAACCAGTGGGGGCGGGGCGATGGTACATCACCATGCCCACCACCTGGGGTGTTGCCCCGCCCACTGCAAGGGGTGACGTGCAGGCCTCCCACACCGGGTGACGCGAATTCTAGTGACGCCACTGATTGTGGGTCTGTTAAGCTATTTTTTCTTTTTAAGAGGTAGTAATTATTTTCTGATTTGTTTGTTTGTTTTGTGTGTGTGTGTATGTGTGTGTGTGTTGTGTGTGTTGTGTGTGCGTGTGTGTTGTGTTTGCTTTAGTGTTTTTTAGATATAATGGACATTTTTGTCACAGTCTATGGCCACAGAAATACATTTTATCAATCTTATTTTATTTTTTTCAGCCATTATGTGGAGGGCCTGATCCAGACCAGGACTGCAGACTGGGGAGAGGTTGAACCTTTCTCAAACCTTCTTCCTGATGAAAATTGGTTCCCTTTACCCAAAGTAGCTATTTTCCCTGAGAGAGAGACTGATATGGGTGTTATTTGCTTGTAGAGCAGTTCACTTCCTTACCTGCTTACAAGAATCACATCAAGATTGAGCAGGGTTGGAGGGAACAGTTAACTCCATCCCTTTTCTGTCAGTTGAAACTACAAAGAGACCTCACAGACGGTCTTATCCGCTCTTGTGAAAAGTTCAGTTGGGAACAGCAGGTAGAAGCAGCAGTTTGGGTTTCGTTCTCTTTGGCCACAAAGGTGCTAAAAATAGAAGCTGTGAGTGTGGCTTTTCTGGTGCTTTCAGTACAAGCTTCGTCGCTTCATTTCCAGGCTTTTTTCTTTCTTTCTTTCCTTCCACCCACACAAACATTGTCATGTCACTATGCCTACAGAGAGACACTTTTTCCAAAACATGAAAAAAAAACAGGAGAGAGAGAAGGGGCTCATGTTGAGACCATAAGAAGAGCACAGCCACTGGGTCAGATCCAGGTGGATCAATATAGCCAGGCTTCTGTTTGGCACAGTGGACAGCCAGGTGACATCAAGAAGCCCACAACTAGGTTGCATGCTATCCTACATCCCTTCCTGTACAAACAAAGCATGTTAGGGAGATCAAATGATTTTCCCCACACCTGCATTCTGGAGTAGCACAAGTCCCAGGAGGACTGTACCATGAGATTCTTTCAACCATTTACATCCGTTTCTAAGAATCAGAGCTCATGTTACAATTGCCACTATTTATTTACGTATTTTTCTGCTTATTTCAGGAAAATAACTTCTTGTCAGACTTTTTGTCCATGATGGAACTCATGAAACCGGGTCCTGCTAGGACACAATCATCCAGGATGCAAATACCCTATAGTACCGAATATACTACATTACCGAATATAGTATCAAATCTCCCCTGGGGGCTGGGGATAAGAATAGGCCCTCAGTTTGGCTGTACTTGTCATAAGAGGCGACTAAACAGCCACCAGGTAGATGGGACTCGTCAGCCTGGGAAGGCAGCTCATCTGAGAGAAGGAAAATTCTGATCCCACACCTCCACTGCCTTGTGGCTACATCCAGTTATGGAAAAGGCTTCAGGAGTCAACCTTGAGGCAAAATCCGGAGCTGGAGTCCCTGAGGCAGTTCATGACTGAACACAGTCACGTTCTGGCCACTCCTGCGATGCCGCTGGAACCAACCGTATTGGCTTCTGCCTTTCCATTGGACCATTTCAGCGGCGTGGAGAGGGGGGATTTGCTGCATGGGTAACAGCCTATCCTCCATACCTACTTTACCCAGGCTTCGTGCACTGGAGAGGACACTCTGTTCCAGAACCACCATTCAGAGCGCAATACCATAGTCTTCCGAGACTGAAGGATGACAACATGGAATACCGAATATATAGCAAGGCACATTCACTGCCTTACTTATTGTGACTTTCATTTAAAGCATGCGACACACAGTAATATCATACTCCTTGGGAAAAATTCATGTGGACATTTGGGATTCTTGTGCAAAAATTTCAAACGTTTCCTATTGGTAACTCTAATGCAGTCGTTTTCCTGATGGGTTTTCCCCTCCCTTTCCACCTCATGTTTATATGAGAAAGATCTGCTTATTTAATCTCTCTGCTTCAAAAACAATCTTTAAATTCTTGAAAGGATTCAACAAAGAATATGGAAAATAATCTTTTGCCCTTTGGCACTAATGCTAATTTATCTGTTCATATTCTTATTCCTAAAAGACTGAGCCAAGTACCTGTACAATTGAAACAATACTATTAATTCTGAAAAATAAAATCACCTCTAGGTATACCACCTAGAATCCACTTAGAATCTGGGTTCTCAAACCAGGCCCCATCATCACAAAGCACGGTAACAACCATGACAAACTACCATAGAACCCATAAACCAATAGTCAGTGAAATAAAGTTTGAAAGCTACAGGATTGTTTCTACAATCACATTTTAGTCTAGAATGGCCATATTTTGTTCACTCACTTTCAAAAAGCCAGATAACATCACAGTTTTCTGTGTTATCCTCCCAAGATGTTCTTATATTTTCCAAAACCTTATGTGTGGCAATTAAATGTCTTTAGTTTCTTTAAAAACATTTAAAGACCAGTAACTGTAAAGGATACTGGGAGCAAGCACAAAACTATTGTATACACACATAGCAGAAAGAGACTGTAAAATAAACTGCACCATGTCTGACCTCAAGTTTGTAATTTTTGAATGCTTCTCCATGTGAAACACTATACAAGCAGAAAACTAGTAAATCGGGGGAAAGTTCTAGTTTAGCTCTCTTGCTGGTGTGCTAGTTTTCTACTTGCAGAGACAAGTTTGTTTGGTTCTTTTATTTTGTGGGGCATTCCGAAAAGTAATCCCCCAATGACAGGGTTGACCAGGGTTGACAGTATTGGGGGGGGGGGCAGTACCATGTTCTCCACCATGTTCTCTGAGCCAGAATGATTGAATTACAATTGAAATGATTAAGGGTATGCTTTTTATATTCAATAGTTCTAGGCCTACGTTTACTCAAATTAAGCACAGCCACTCGGAGTTCCAGCTTATAATCTAGCCCTGTTCAGAACTTGCAACTCACATAGTCAGCATTCACAAAATTGCAAGGGGCATAAGAGCACAATGGCAAGCCCTATCACCCACACCGACATGGTCTTGAAACCCTGCCCCCATCCCTCATGTGTACAATGTCTATACTGACAAATACTGTACTTGGGAAACTTTCTCCTTGGGGATGCTGATTTGATGCAATTTGTAAGATCTGAACAGGGTTTCTGTCAGTCATCTCAAGGACTTTTAAGTGTTGGTTTTTTAAAAAAAGACAGCACATGGAAGACAAAGTCTGCGAAAGTATGCCTGGTGTGCTGAAAGTGGATAGAGAGAAATTCTTCTCCATTTTCAATAATCCTAGAACTTTGGATCACCCAATGGCTTTGATGGGTCACAGATTCAGGACAGACAAAAGAAAGCACCACTTCACATAAATGCAAACTTCATCTGTGGAATTCTCTGGTACAAAATGTGGTGATGGCTTCTGATGGCTTTGAAAAAGGATCAGGCCAATTCACAGAGGAGGAGAGGGCTCTCAGTGGCTAATCAGTACACTGAAGAAAAGCCCCATGTTCAGAGGTATAACAAATCTGAATATCAGATGCTGCAGTCATGTGAACATCTGATGCTGCCTTGTCCTAAGTCCACGTACCCCAGCATTGTCTGACTAGCTAGAGTTCTCCAGGGTCTCTGGGGAAGTGATTTTCCATCACCTGCTCGCTGACTCTACTGCAGATGCTGGGGACTGAACTAAGGGTTTGCTGTGTTAAAAGTATGTGGCAAATAAAAGAAGAGCCTGATTTGTTGGCTTGTAGGAAGAGCCATGCTGACCACTGTTGGAATCAGGATGCTGGTCTAGGTAGATCACATGCTGACATCAGCCTTTGGCATTGAATGCACCTCTTTGGCTCCAGGCCCCGTCTGTCTCCTTTCCATGTAAACTGGGCTTGATAAATGCTACAGAAGACAGAGGTTGTGAATCATGGGTTCCAGACTCTGATGAGAAAGCCGGGATGTCAGTTTCTCATTGTTTCTTCACCCATTCAGTAAGAATATGCTTCAAGGCAGGATCCTCTTTAGTAACTTCACAGAGAGCAGCAGTTGGGGGTTCTGTACATACTCTGTAAGAGTTACTGATGAATTGTTGACTCATTTATAGAGCAAAATGACGGGGAAGAAAGACACGGAGTGCATTTACAATCAGGTTGGTTCTTACCAAATTGTGAGCACCTGTCACAGCCATTCTTTGACACAGGAAACTAGGCAGAAGAGAGAATGAAATCATGTCCAGGCCATTTAGCCATTTGAATGGAAAATGTCTGTCCAGTCACAGGTGTCCCATTTTGGATTTACTGGGTTTCATTTTATTGCCCCAAGAACACAGCAGCCCTGGCAGTTCTAGGATGGCAGCCAAAAGGAAAATATTTCTGATTATTTGCCTCACAAGCCTTTCAAGGCTGAAAAGGAGATGCGCTTTGTTTGTTCAGAGCATGACATTTCAAGGGGGAGATGTGTAGCCAGTGGCCTGAATGTAGAGCATTTCCCAGACATTATGTTAGCAACTTTCCAATGGACCTGTAAGGTAGGCCAATATTATGATCCCCATTTTGCTGCTGAGACAGAATGGGTCTGAAGCCAAGAAAATAGCAGTTTCCCCAACATCGTTCTGATGAGATATTTGGAAGATGAAAAGCTACACAATGAGTAGTCAGGGGCAGGGAACATGGCAGGTGAGTCCAAGGAGAAGAGGCTCAGCTTCAACACCTAACTTGTTTTGCACCCGGAACAGGGCTGAAGAGTGAGCCAGCTTCACAGTAGGGGAGGTTCCAGGATCCAGCATTCCTTACAGGTACTTTTGTCTAAAGAGCCAGCATGGTGTAGGACGGGGTTCTCACACTCTCTGGGAGGGTTTGAGAGCCACTAAGTCTTTGTGGGGGAGTGGGGAAGGCAGCGGGGGCAGGGGAGGCAGCTGCAGCGAATGGCATTTACTTCCAGTCCCTGCAGCAGCATCCTGGGGTTGCGAGGAGCCCTGTGCGAGCCTCCTCAGGGCTCCCTAGCCTCCAGAAAGTGAAAGCGCAGCAATCACGATCCACTTCCGGTTTTGTGCAGGGCTCCCCGCACCCCCAGGATGCTGCTGCAGGGACTGGTAAGCTTATAAAAAGGATGACTTTTTAACTTGTCTTAACACTGCTGAAGTTGTCATGAGGCTTAAAAAAAGAAATTGCAAAACTTTTCCAAAAAATATACTGCTTTTTTGCAGCTCACTTTGACTATATCCTAGTTAGCCTTTGAACCATGCTGTGAATCTTACCTCTGCCAATCCAAAATTATCAGCCAGAAAAAAAAATGGGCTAGCCTGTTTTTGTACCTTTAACAACAGGATGATTTGCAGAAATCAACAGATGAAGGACTCTGGGTCCAATCCTAACAGCCCATAGCGCTGACACTGAGCTCCCGCAGCAGAGCTCGGTGTTGTAAACGTGCCATAAAGTACATTTACAGCACCACAGGAGGAGGGAGTGCCGGCTCGGCCAGTGCCATTCGGCACTGCACCCAGCACCATAAGGATGCCAGCCAGTGGTATGTGTCACAGCCAGCTGGCGGTGCAGCTGTTTAGGGTGGTGGGGAGGCATTCTGGGGTGGGGGAGGGTAGAACGAGGAAGTGGCTGAGGTGGGAGAGGGTGATATTATTCTCCATGTCGGGCTGAAATGGAGGTTCCCAAGTTTGCGCTGGCAAAATAGATGGCGCAGACTTGAGAATGTCCCCTTCCCCAAGGAGATATCTGGCAACTTGCCTGCACCCACAGGATATAGCGGTAGCCATTTTGGTGCCACTGTTCCTCTGGGCACCAGGAAGCATAGGATTGGGCTGTTTATTGCTTTAGAAGCTTTTAGCCCACTTTTCAGTGTGACAATCCTGAAAGTGAGAAACAATGATTTAAAAACACAGAACAGAAAAAAAACACAGCAATAAATAAACAGTAAGTGCTGCAAAATAGAATAGGATATGGAAACCAGAAATAGGCAGCCAGAAGGAAGGGATATGCACAATCAATACACAACATAAAGCCAGAATACAAATTAACTCTAGCTTCCCATCCAACTG
Organism: Tiliqua scincoides; assembly: GCF_035046505.1. Lineage (NCBI taxonomy): Eukaryota > Metazoa > Chordata > Lepidosauria > Squamata > Scincidae > Tiliqua > Tiliqua scincoides. The sequence continues at coordinate 32,718,120 of NC_089827.1, read as the reverse complement.
TTCTTTAAAATATTGAGAAAAATACTGCAAGACATGGAAGTGAGCATCATCACATGCACAGTTTTAAAGCCACAGTTACTATGTCTAGCTGAAAAGTTGGCAACCCAAGCTCCTCCCAGTGAAAACTGAAATGAGCCGGTTTTTATGCCTGAATTAACTCACACCCACCCAGTTAGAAGTCACATTTAAACAAAAGTGATCTGGAGAATGAAGCAGGGTCAGGTGACAGTAAGGGGTTTCTTCCCCATTACAAGTCTCTTGGAAATTAAGTGGACTACAACCTAGTTCTTGAAAAAGTCAGGTTTTGAAAGTGTCAGTTGGTGCCTGGTGGTGAGTGACAAGTAACTAGCACACTTTTGAGGCATATATATTGTTTCCTGTTAATGCATGACTAACAGTGCGGGATAGGAACAGGAACCACAGCAAGAGGTTATAGGAAATACTCAAAGATCAGCCAGCTCACTTGCAGAAAAAAAGCCATTTTAATGTCTTCTCTTCTGTCAGCCTTCTGGAAATACTGCGAGGGACCAGCAGTGTTCTTTAATAAGAAGCTATGGGCTTTAGCTTTTCCACATAAAGCTGTACTGATTGTTGTGTCAAGAGGATCTCTCAGTGACAAAATACTCTACTCACTGTGTCCACGTCTAACACACCAGTGAACACTCATTTTTGTCCCTGAAATAGTGAAGAGGAGCAATATCCCTTTCCTCTCCCCTTGCTTCCCTCCCCCCATGGTTCCCATTCAACCTGCATTTGTGGCCTATTCACTGGGTCTTCAAACTGAGGGTCAAGCTAAACATTAGAAATACGTATATTTCTAAGACGTGCTTACATTGTGGAAGAAAGCAACCAGGAATGAGAACAAGAGTCAGGTGACTCAAGTCTAGGTCACAAAAACATGTTTTTGGTGACTCGTGCAGACTGCATCGAGTCACCTACATTGATGACTCAGGCATTGATTCAAGTCTGAGACCACTGATTCAGCATTTGGACCCACGCATGCAGACTCGGGTCTGTCTGTGTCTGGGTGTGCCTACTTACTCTTTTTTATGGTGTGAAAGACTTTGTGGCACCATCATTCAGACTAGGCGAGCAGCAGGGAAGTTCCAGCCAGGAGACAGGGTAAGGGTTAATGTTTTGCTTTTGCATTGAGCAGGAGCAGGGGGGCAGGAGCGGGCTCTCTTGTCCATCTCTGAAGGAACCAGTGTCACTGGACAAAGGATAGGCATTCTGATTTGTTTCTTTGGATAAGTTAGGGTAGAAGGAGGAGCCCAAGCCTTCTCAAACCTTCTTGCCTTAGAATTAGCTTGAGAAGGGAAGGGGGAAAGGAGGAAGGGGAGGTGGTTCATAGTGATCACACTTTTCAATCCCATGGCTCCTTTGGGCTCCATTAGTACTTCAGAGGAGGAAAGTGCATTGAACAACTGGCACAAATGGGACTACTTCTGAGCAGAGCTACAGAGGTCATACTGGTAAGCCGCCCAGCTGCTGCATGTGACTCTCCTCCCTCTTGCCACTTCTGCCCTGCTCTCATGCTGTCCATCCCACCCTCTCTCACCTTGTTTACAGATGGGATGGGGACATCAGGGGAGTGGTTAAAGAGAACTCTATCACACACACACACACACACACACACACACACACACAAGTAGCACCTCCATTTTTTTTTCTCTGGAACTGTGCCTGACACATGTATCAAAAAGACTCTTGATTTGAGTCTTCTTGTGTTGCAAAACCACTCTGCGTGACTCAGAAAATTCGCCTGTTAGGACTCCTTTTTGAGTGAAGTCACAGGGGGCGGAGACTTGTGACTCAACTCGAGTCAAGCTGCTTCGAGTCAATCCCTGGAAGTAGCCATGGGGGCAGTGGGAGTGATCCTGACAGGATCTTTAGAAGAGGGAAGTTAACTCTTTCCCCCATGTAATTTTCCTGCCAAAACTCCCGAAAAGTTCCGATATACCCCTGTCATGGCTGTTTGTCATTATTTACTGCTTTTATGCAAGCAGCAGTTTTGGTAGGATTTTTGTCGAGAAAACAGCATGACAGAACAGAGTTAACTGCCTCATGTCTTGCCTGTGCACCTGTGATCTGTTCCCAGGGGAGGGTGGTTTAATCATTGTTATTATAGCACTATTTTGAAAAGAAAAGAAAAATTAATGACAGGAAATTGGTAATAAAGATTACTCTTCACCCTGGTAACATGGGCAATTCAGAGAGAGGCTGTTCAAGGGGATACACACTGGTATCAACAGAAACAATAAAACAGACTGAACATGCAAGCAATAAGGTTTTTACTTGAAGTTATCAGAGGCCTTTGCTATATGGAACTTACTTGTGAATAGAGGGATCTTGCCATAAAAAAGGACATTGCTAGTTTATTCTGCTTGCAGCTAATTGTGGAAAACCAGTGAAGAGCTCTAGTATGGGTGCACTTGCATTCTCCATGAGCAACGTGGTAGTGACTGAACAGTTCATTTCAGCCAGGACAAGCAATCACAAGATAGAGGTGGCAGAGTGTTGCATTGAGGACATACAGCGGAGATCAGTCTCCTAACAAGATGGACAAGTCACCTGTTGTAGAATTGTTAACACTGCACAGCCATGTAATGGAGAAACATTACCAGCAAAGGTAAGAAGAATCCTTGTGCACATTGCCTCAGGCAGCCCAACATTTTATACAGCTCTGGAGAATGCAGAACTGGGTACTGATGAAGTCTGATGTTCAGTATGAGCCTCTGACAAATGCAGGGTGACCAGATGTCCTATATTTTGGTGTGCTTTGTCCTCTTTTCTGGTTACCAAAGCATCCCAAAATGTAGGACATCCAAGAAAAATGTAGGCCATGACAAAATAAATGCTAAAAACACTTGTATGTTGATTTCATGTGGTCCATTTAAACACTATATTACTTATTATTAAATTTAAAACTATATTACATATAATTTATTAATTACAAGAAGGCTATGTGCTGCCAGCTCACAGGGAAAAGGAGGACATTTAAGTTCTTTTCCAGGACACAAGCTTAAAAAAAGAGAACATGTCCTAGAAAAAGAGGATATCTGGTCATCCTGGCCCTGAGCTTCTGAACATTCCTGAGCGGGGGGGGGAGGGGGAGTGCTCAAATTACGGCCCCTCCTTGTTTGTTCTTCACTGAAGGCTACAGTGGGGCATGGAATTTTTTTTAATGTAAGACAGCATTCAGAAATATGACCTTCCACCACCTACTACTACTACTACTACTACTACTACTATTATTATTATTAACAACAGTATTTATATACCGCTTTTCAACAAAAAGTTCACAAAGCGGTTTACAGAAAAAAATCAAATAACTGATAGCTCCCTGTCCCAAAAGGGCTCACAATCTAAAAAGATGCAACACCAGCAGATAGCCACTAGAAAAGACACTGCTGGGGTGAGATTGGCCCGTTACTCTCCCCCTGCTAAATAAAAGAGGAGCACCCACTTGAAAAAGTGCCTCTTAACCTGTTAGCAGGGGGTATAACCAGTTAGCAGGGGTAACAGCAGGGGTATCAGTTAGCAGGGGTATCTACAATCTGAACTGGTGGAGTCCAGAATTCTCTCATCTCACTGCAGAGGTGTAATGGGTAGATCAGCTCTAATTTCACCTTCCAGTAGGCTGGTTCAGACAGGACTGTCTGGCTGAATTGTCCACCATGAAATTACAACGGCAGGCAGACATCTCTCCTCCACATTCAGTGCACCATTCCACCCTTGCATTCTCACATACAATTTGTATCGGAACTGAGCACTTAGGGGCAGTTCAGGTATTCCACCCACCACAGGAATGTACAAGAACTGAATGATGCACTGAAGGCATGATGGGTTCACACATGCTTCAGGTCTGCTTCACACTTCTAAAACATACTCATCCTGGATGGATGGAAACGTTGGATATCAATTAATATTTATCAATCGGTCAGTCAGTGAATTAATTAGCATGTTTGCAAATATTTGCAAATTAGCAAATAACATTTTTTTTAAAATTTTATTACTGAATTTTTATTATGTTGTTAGAATGTTTTCATGATTGCAACTGCTATGGGATCTTTGGACAAAAGACGGTTCAGGAATTTCATAAATCAATAAATTATGTGATGGGACAAGACTCAATAAAAATGTTTATTTTTCCTTTAAAAGGGAAACCCAGCCATGAAGGGGAAAAAATATGCTTTTGTTTTAGTTTTTCAGTTTGCCTGGATATCACATGAGTTTCTGAGGAGAGGGGCATTAATAGATATTACATCACAAGGGTCCTGAGGTGTTAATGTTTTAACTGGCTCCACACTGTCCCTTCTGCAAGCATTAAGGATTGGTGTGGATTATGTAAGAGTTATTTCCCCATCTCCTTACAAGGAAGCAGGCCCCTACTGTATTGTGTAAATATTACCTCATTTACTGTCAACACTTGTAGGCTCTTTTTCATCTTATAAGTACGAGGTGCATTTGGAGGAATAAACTTTTGTGGAAGCTGCTGGAAACTAGGCAAGATTTTTGGGCTATTTATTTTGCAACCCATATTCCAATTCCTCAGGGTTACTTTTTATAAATTAAGTGGTTCCATCTTGGGGCCAAGTTGCCCGGTTGCTTTCTGACTCTGTTCATTATCTACCGCCACTTTGTTCATGTTCTTTCAAGCAATTGGTTGTATGCGTCAGACCACGTTTCTCTCCATCAGGCCTTCCTCAGGATGGCTCATGACATAAAACCATGAACATAATCTCATAAAACTCACAATGAAGTATACATAGAAAACACCATGAAAGCCAATCAAGACAGTCAACAATAAAAATATAGCAAAAATGCAGTCAGTGGCTAGGGTCCAGCATAAAACAACCATTCTCTCCCTCAAAGTCAAGGTGAAAAAAAGGCAGAGTTGCCCCAAGACCTCCTGACACCTGAGGTGGAATGCCAAATGCTGGCCCTCCTTACCCAATGATGTGCCAGCCTCTACTCCTCCCACTCTCCAGTGTTCTAGCTCAGCACTCTTTTCCCCTCCACACTTCCTCTCTGTCCCCGTCCCCTCCTTTTTCCAATCCAGGGAGTGGACAGAGAAGGAGAAGCAGTGGGGGTGAGAAGAGTGCTCCCATCAACCTGTTGCCTGGTGCAACAACTTCAGTGGGCTTCATGAATTGGCCCTTCATGAATGGACCCGCCCTGCAAAAAAAGGCCATGATGGAACTGTCCTAAACAAGCTCCCCTGGAACTCAGCAAGGGCTGGCCTTTTATAGCAAAGCACACCTGGGCAGCTTGTGTCTGAGCAAGAGATGGGTGAGTGGCAAAAGGATGCTGAACGCTTTCCCCATTTGTTATTTTTCATTTTAGAATCACAGTTCCCAAGCTACTTTTTCATCCCCAGAAGATAAGATATTGGGAAAACATACTGGACTGCATACAGTTCAAATGCCAAATTGCTGGGGACTCAAGCCCCTGGACTGAGCAGTGCCACTGATACTGAAGGTTCAGGAGTCCATCATCATGTGAGTCTTCTAATGGGCCCTCTGGTGGACCCATCCTGGCCACCCACTGATGCCACCACTGTCTCTTTATCTTTTCCTTGAGAGGTAGAAAAGCAGCTTGGAGAGACTGGCTCTAAGTGGGAAAATAAAAGAGAGGGGAAAGGGTCAAGTAGCCCCTCTTTACCCACCCTTCTACTCAGATGCAGGCTGCCTGAGGTGTTTTGGGCTTAAAAAAAGACAAACATGGAAGAAACATGTACACTCCACATAACATGTAGTCTGAGGCTCAGCTAGGTCACTATTCATGCGTGCAATTTGCAGCATTAAAATGTACCTTTTTAAATACTTTTATCCATCCTAAACTTCTAAGGACAGAGATTTTTTAAAAACCCAAAATGAACAAATGGGAAGACAGAACTTCAATAAACCTTATTGAATGATGGTATAGAGTTGCACCCTGCAATGGGTATATTAACATTGGCCTAAACCTTTTCTTTCCACCTTTCTAAACCTGTCCAAGATCCTTTTGCTTGCTTGGGCAATTTTTTGCTCTGGCTGACCTTTGAGCAGATGTCCCCTTGAGCAAAAGGTACCATTGTTGAAAGAGAAATATCAAAGAGCGAATCCTCACTATTGAAAATCAGGTCCCTGAAAGGGCAAACAGATGGCAGAGGGTCTCCAGTACTGTGGTTGAAAGGGTTGGGCACCAATGGAATGCTGAGAAACAGCCCAGAAAAGGATGCAGAGAGCTGAGGTCGTCACTCCTGGTTTCTTGTGAAAATGCAGTTTGTTTGTCCCTGTCACATGTCTCCAATCCTGCATCAGTTTCTCTGGGGGGAAAACAGAGCAAAAAAAGGTAGAAATTTCCTCCAGCTTAACTACATTAATCTGCTTTTTAATATTCTGGATTTCTTCCAGAGAAATCTAGAGTTGTTTGCACGCAATGGATTCCAAAAATGTTATTTTTGTTGAGTAAAAAAGAATTATAAATAGTGACAATTTATACAGTGCTTTAAAGCAGCAATTTTCATCCTTTTCACCCTATGGCACACTGACATGGCACTAACATTTCCAGGTGCACCATCAGTTTTTGGACAATTGACATCACACTGCCGGTAGGGAGCTCACATCCCCAAGGCCCTCCTGATAAATTACCCTCCCCCAAACTCCTGCAGCACATCTGTGGACCACTTACAGCACAGCAATGTCCTGCGGCAGTCCAGTTAAAAGTCACTGCTTTAGAGTAGCCCTTGCGGCTGCATTTTATGTCTCAGGCTGCCATCCTATCCATATTTTCCTGGGAGTACGCCCCATTGAACACAATGGTACTTACTTCTGAGTATACATACATAGGTGTGTGCTCTTGATCCATAATCAGTCTGTGTGCATGTATAGGTTTAACTCTTCTCTGAAATGGAAGTGTCCCCCAGAAGCCTCTGCCTCAACATGGGACCTCTAGGAAATGTTCCTGGGCCCAATCCTATCCCATTTTCCAGTGCAGTGCTACTGTGCCAGTGGGGTGTGCACTGCATCCTGTGGTGGGGAGACAGTCACAGAGGCCTCCTTAAGGTCAGGGAACATTTGTTTCCTTACCTTGGGGCTGCACTGCTGCAGCATCAGTGCTGGAAAACTGGATAGGATTGGGCCCCCAATTGGCTGATGGAATATGCAGGAGCCCTTGTGACAGCATGTCTCAGTGACAGTCCTGACCACTGTGGCACCAGGGGCATGCCTGGAGGTGCCACCCCCTTCTAGGGCCTCCAGAGGATCTTAAAAAGCCCCCCCCCCAGCTTTTGATGGCCTTCTGAGGGCCTTGAAATGTCACTTCTGATTTTTGACAGAATCTGGAAGTGACATTCCCCAGCCCCCCCCCCCAGGCCTTAAAAGGCCTTCAGAAGGCCAAGAAGGTCACACATTGCCCTCAGAATGCCTTTGGGGGGGGGAGGCAGCAGGCATGGGAGGCCCTCAGGGCAGCATGGCTGGGGTGGCAGCAGTGCCCCCCCAGCCATGCCACCTGAGTCGCTTGTATTGGTGAATCCCCCCAGGTATGCCACTGATGTACCTTTCTCCCGTCCTCCCCACCAACAAATGGGATTTCTCCCAGGCCCCTGTATCATCATAGGGACCAGAGAAAAGGGCCATTGGATATGGGAGTGGGGAGCTCCTTAGAGAGAGTGAGAGAGATAAGTGGCATGAATATAATGTAAAAATATTTCATAATAGCCAGTTGTGTAAGCAAATTTTCAATTAAACAAAGGATAGAGGATCATTAAGTTGCATCCTACATCCACTCTAACGTTGACAGGCTCTTTACTCAAGGCAATTTTTCCCTCTGTCAAAGAAGCGGTAATATTTTACTGTGTTTAAAAAAGAAATGAAAGAGAGATTCTATGGGAGAAAATGGGCAAGAGTAATAAAACCCAGAATAAATATCTCCAAACTGGTAATTTTAATCACAGAAGCACAAAGAACTCAGAGTCTTTGATAATGAACATAAAATATGGTGGCCATTAAAAAAAAAAGTTCACTGTCCTTCCATTCCAATTTACTCCACTATAAATCAGGAAGCAATTTAATCAAATATTCTTCCAGTTTAATTGTTTTACCTTGCTTTTATGTTAAATTTCACTGAGTTACTGCTGGCACAAGGCTTCACATTATGGGGAAAAATGTCAGTGGATGGGCGGTAATTAGTGCAAAATTCAAGCATTAGGTCTGAACACTGAAGGAAGCTCTGGCAGCATTACCAGCTTGGCAAAACCAATCCATATAAAAGGATACAGATGAATCTGCATTACTAAATTTGCCCCCATCAACATCTGCCAATCGTGGATGAATGTAAAAGGGCAGGGAACAGATCTGGAAGGAGCATAGCCAGAATGTAGACCTGTTGCATCCTTGAGTACTATGAACCTTAGAAATAGGCTTGATATTCAGCCCTGTACATAGGTGGAGTGTCTCAAGTCACAAATTGACATACATGCAGGGGGTGCAAACAGTGTTCCTCCATTGTTGGCTTCAATGATTACAAACAGTTCCCCTGGTTCATACAAGTCAATACATACCACTCTTTTCACCTGGACAGAGAAACATGATAGGTCAAATGTCAAGAGGCAGTGAGCACATATCTTTGACTATGGAACAGTTATGTGCCTATCCTTCTAAAGAGCAGTTTGAGAATGATTGGGCTAGGATAAAAATACCTACATTCCCATTGACCGCTTTTTCATGGGTTTTTGACCGGGTTTTCATGGGGGGGGGGTGTTGGGGGGGAAGGAACCCAGGGGCTGAACTGATCAGGTTTTGGTGAATAAGAGCCCCTCAGAGCTGCCCTGGAGTGCTGGGCTCTTATTCACCAAAACCTGATCAGTTCAGTCCCTGGGTTCCTCCCCCCCCCGCCCCTCCCAAAAACCTGCAACAATATCAGACTCCTACCTCTGTCTCTATCCCCCAACAGGCTCTGAGCTCTGGCCTCCAGCTTCATCCAGCATGCAGCAGTGAGTGAAGCTGAGCTAATTTGGATGTGGCAGGAGATTTAATGGGGGACTGCCTGGGAACTCCATGCATGACACATGGAAGAAAATAAGCAGGATATAACCGGCATAGAATTTTTCCTAGACTGTACCACCTGAAGGGAGGGGGGTGTTGCATGTCTGGGGGGGGGGGGCTGGGGAATGTCACTTCCAGATTCTGTCAAAAATCAGAAGTGACATTTCAAGGCCCTCAGAAGGCCATCAAAAGCTGGGGGGGGGGCTTTTTAAGATCCTCTGGAGGCCCTAGAAGGGGGTGGCACCTCCAGGCATGCCCCTGGTGCCACAGTGGTCAGGACTGTCACTGAGACATGCTGTCACAAGGGCTCCTGCATATTCCATCAGCCAATAAGCAAAGAATAAGGAAGTTTCAGAATGTGTAGATCTGCTTTCCAGTCCTTAGCCTAATAGATGCAAATATTTTCATCAGTAGAGTGGATATTTTTTTCCTTTTTTGCCTGCAGTTTTACCTGCTACCATCTCATCAGGTTTGTTTTTTTTAGTTAGGTAAATGAGGAGGCGAAGGGGAAGCAGAACTGGTGCCAAAGGGACCAAGCTGTTATCTAATTAGAACAAAGCATTCTCCAAAGCAGAATGGTGTGTAACTGGAGGCAAATAACATATGAGAGTAGGAGGAGGGTAGTGGTGGAAGTGCAGGCTCTGTTTACAGCTTGGAGAAGAACCAGGTTAGAAAACAGCTTGGGTTTTTTATAATTCTGCTGTCTTCATGTGCTTATTTGCGCCAAAACACCTTTAAGAAATTGACAGAGCAATCAAGACATGGAGTTAAGCCAGTGCAGGCCCCATTCACCAGCCTCCAAACGTCGCAAACGAGCTGTAAAGCACATTCACACCACCTCAGGAATCGGGAAGGCTGGAGCAGTGGTCAGCGCCGACTCCTGGAAACCAAATCCAAGCCCTTTGCATGTGAGTACACACTGGCCAAGGTAGGTCAATGCAGGGGATGGAAGAGAGTGGTGGGAAGGTGAAACAGAGGTAGGGAGGGGGGTTTAGGCTGGGGGAGAGTGTCTGGGAGAAAGATTGGGCCTGGGAGGGGGTGGGATTGGCCATGGCAGCACAGTCCGAATTCTAACACCTGTCCTTGGCCCGATCAGTCTTACAAGGACTGCTCGGATTTGCACCTGTAAAATCACTAGTGCAGATCTGAGTAGCCCCATAGGGGTGGCTGGGGCATTACTCAGGATAAGGGGGAAAATATCTCCTTACCCCAAGTTGCCCTCCATCCAGCACCTACTGGAGGGATACAGACAAGCTGTTCCAGTGCAAGTTAGGATTTGGCTGCAATCTTATTCAGGCTTACCTGGGAGTAAATTCCATTAGACTCTATGGGGCTTACGTCTGAATAGATATGTATAGGATTGTGCTGTGAAGATCATTGCAAGAGAACATTAAACAAAACACACAGTGCTTGGCTCTTTCGTTTACTTTGTAGACAAGGGGAGAAAGGCACCTGACTTTGGTTGTTTCCCAGGTTCTGTTCACCACAGCCTTCTCCTGATACAATGTGCCCTCCAACTGCTCTGGTAGCTCACCACATTTTATCCTTGTATTTTGTCCTTGTGAATGTCTTGCCAACATATGTTGGTGGGGGAGAGAGTTTGGCTACTAGACATGATGGCTGGATAGAACCTCCAATTTAAGGAGCAATGAACCTGAATACCAGCTGCTGGCAAACAAGAGTGGGAGAGGGTGATTGCCTTTGTGACCTGCTTGTAAGCCTCCCAGGATGGGGTGTACAAACCTTGGATTTGATCTAACAGGGTAATTATTTTGTTCTAAGTGTATAGTTGTGTTTTCTTCAGCTCTTTTAGGGTCTCCAGAAGGTACATCTCCGAGAGTGTGGATAGATGTGCCTTGTCTCCAGTGTTGTGCATGCATATATAAAAGTACACATGAACATGAAGATGACATGAAGTGCACACCATGTTAGTTCACATGCTGGTGAGGTTCATTTTGAACTGCTGGAAATGACCTGTAGAAAAATTACAGGTTTTTTTTTCCTCCTAGTGTTATCAAGCTGTAACTTTCACAGTAATGAGCCCCCTTGGCTTTTTAAGGATCATATTAGACTCACTCCCACAAATGCATGCAATCTAAGCCTGTTTCCCAGGGGAAGCACCTGTGTTTTTGTAAAGGGTGAGCAGCCAATCCTGAGCTGCCCAGCGCACAGGCCTGCAGTGTCGCCAAAAATGGCTGCAACCAGCACGCCCCATGCAGCCACCACCACCTCCTCAAGAGAAGGGGACTTTTGTCCCCTTCTCCCAGGTAAAGTGAGTAGCCCCACAATGGGGCTACTCAATTTGACGACAACCCTCCATATCCCACCTCCCTCCCGCCCCGCTCCCTTCCCTTGGCATGCCTCCTCCCCACCTTCTCCCTGCCCTTCCTCCACCTCCCTCCACCTCCCCCTGCCAAAGAACATCTCCTCCCCACCTACCTCTCCACTGCCTGGCAGTCCACATGACCACTGAGCTGCGAAGGCCCATGCTCCACCAGCGCTAGCCCAGCGCCGGCCAGTGCTGGACTAGCACCAGTGCTCCACTGGTTCTAGGGCCCGCAAATGTGCCTTCTGCATGTTGCCTTTGCAACAGTGCGCGCTGGCAGTGAGCCAGCGCACACTCTTTAGAATTGGGCCCTGGGTCCTTTATTGTGGACTTATCATTGAGATAAATGTTAGCCCCTGCTAATTGCTTGGGATCACATCTCTCCTAAAAGCATAGCTACAAGGACTGGTTGAAAAATTGGCAGTCGCAGGTATGCACTCACTTAGCGCTGGTGCAAAGTTGGTAGGGGACTTGGACAAAAGCCTGCACTGGATCCCCCATGGACACCTCATGGTCCCCCAAAGGCATATTGGGCACTGCCACTGGTGCAGATGGTTCCAAGCTTGGCCCTCTGAGCACTGCTTGGCCCATCCAATCAACATGAGGACACCTCATGTTGGAATTTGGATACAATGCTGCCTGCAGGACTCTGGAGGGCAGTGTACTGTCCAGTTATCTGAGATCTTTTTACCTGTCCTTCTATGGTTCTTGCAGGAGTTGTGGTCCTATTTCCTGCCTACCCTTTCTCCACACCACTTTCTTACTTCCTTCCATCAAAGGAAAAGGATGTGCTTCACCAGGGCACCATGCCTGCCAGGCTCATCCTCACCAGACTTCCACACAAAGGGAACAGTTCTAGGGTTCTCTGTTCCAAATTAGTAGTCACTCTTGTCACTTCAGAAGATGCATGTATACAACTATGAACTGTATGTATTTCTTATGAAACCATAACCAAGCCTCCGCCCCATGTATGTTTTTCTAAGTACTATTGATACTAGCCCAGGTGATTGGATATTTTCACCAAAGGGAGTGCTTTCACTAATGACTCTACTTTCCCCCTCCCTTCCAGCACTTCATAACAACATAAGAAGCTCCACTGGATCAAGCCAAAGGCCCAGTTTCTTGTATCTCACAGTGGCCCACCAGATGCCTCAAGGAGCACACAAGACAGCAAGATAACTGCTTCCTGTTGCCATTCCTTTGCACCTGGCCTTCCTGCACCTCACTCAGGTGAGAAGCAGATCATTCTCCTTCTCACCATGTCCCTTGTGTATTGCCATGAAACTTGGAAGTGTGCAACTTCCGGTTTCATTTACAGGGACAGTGTGTTTGCGCTGCCTCTTAAAGCTATTTCTGCCCAACATTGCATATATGCAACAGGGATCAAAAGTGTACACTTGTGGGCTGGGCAGAAATGGGTTAATGAAACCAGGATTCCCACACTTCTACATTTTGCAGTGGAGCATAAGATTGATAGTAACGGGGGGGGGGGTTCTGTAGCACAGAGGCAGCAGATCTGAGACAGTATCAGGCAGCATTCCAGGACTAAAATTATTGATTCAAAAGTCTGTAAGAACAAAAACATCTTCGTCAAGCACCAGAAGGACAACTGAGTCAGACAATGTGAGAGGCTCTCCTAATCTATTTTCCATCAGCACAGATTTCAGAAGTTGGAATCCCACAAAGTTTTGAACGTGAACATTTCATTCCAGCTCTTCTACCAATAATTCCTGAGCTGACCAGGGCTGCTCATTTCACAATGCCTGGAACTACTTGCCCTCTAAGGGAAAAGGAAGCAGACTCCCAGTTCCTCTGGTTCATCAGTCTCTCCACATTCTTTAAAAGTCATTGCCCTGGGCTCATTGATTTGGAAAACGGGAAGGGGGGATGGGATTGCTAGCCTGGGCTGGTTTTGCAGTATCTGAATGTGATGGAACTGCTGTTGGAATTCTTGGTTGTTTGTTTGCAAAGTTCAATCAAAGGACCTTAGAAGGCGGCAGGAACATAAGAAGTACCATTCTGGATGCAGGGGGTGGGGAAAGCAAACATTTAAGTGGTTGATTGCAGCCATAACTTATTCACAAGAATTAAAATACCCTTTGTGTACTAATTTTTGCAAAAATCTTCTTCCAGGAACACAGCAAAATAATAGGACATGTATGCAGTAATAACTGAAATGAATGCAAACCGATATACAAATCAATTATTCTCTAGTCTAGACCTCAAGTAAAGCATATTACTTCATGTAGTATCATGAACAATTCAAAATGTAACCTTATGTTCACTCAGCTGTGGGAAAGCATTGTCGCTGATCCAGCTCAAGATTGGGCCCTAAGTCTCTGGCCCTTTTACTGACAGAGATGGACATAAAGGAACAGAAATGACTAGAACAGTGTTTCTCAAACTGTGGGTCAGGACCCACTAGGTAGGTTGCGAGCCAATTTCAGGTGGGTCCCCATTCATTTCAATATTTTATTTTTCATATATTAGACTTGATGCTACCATGGTATGTGACTGCATTGGGGGAAATGCTATACATCTGTACTTTTAACAGGCTACTATGTACGTATATTCTTTTAGCAATGATAGTCAATGGGACTTACTCCTGGGTAAGTGTGGGTAGGATTGTAGCCTAGGATTGTTAAAAATGTTCCTGCTTGATAATGTCACTTCTGGTCATTACATCAACTCCAGTGGGTCCTGAAAGATTCTCATTCTAAAAAGTGGGTCCCAGTGCTAAATGTGTGAGAACCACTGGTCTAGAAAATACCTGTGCACTTCTCTTTTAAAGAGTAATTTCATTTATTGAAAGAGATATGCCCATCCATTAAATCATTATTTTTATTTTATTTGTAACCTTTTTACACCATCCTTCTTTCAAGAAGCCCAGGGTGATGTATATAGTTCTTCCCCTCCTTTTGTTGTCACAACAACCCTGTAAGGTAGGGCTGAGAGCTATTGACTGGCCGAAGGTCACCCAAGATGCTTCATGGCTGATTCAGGGATTTGAACACACACACACACACACACACAGAGAGAGAGAGAAAGATCTCTCCAGACTGGCAGAATGGGCAGCAAAATGGCAGATGTGCTTCAATGTCAGTAAGTGTAAAGTCATGCACATTGGGGCAAAAAATCAAAACTTTAGATATAGGCTGATGGGTTCTGAGCTGTCTGTGACAAATCAGGAGAGAGATCTTGGGGTGGTGGTGGACAGGTCGATGAAAGTGTCGACCCAATGTGCGGCGGCAGTGAAGAAGGCCAATTCTATGCTTGGGATCATTAGGAAGGGTATTGAGAACAAAACTGCTAATATTATAATGCCGTTGTACAAATCTATGGTAAGGCCACACCTGGAGTATTGTGTCCAGTTCTGGTCACCACATCTCAAAAAAGACATAGTGGAAATGGAAAAGGTGCAAAAGAGAGCTACTAAGATGATTACGGGGCTGGGGCGCTTTCCTTATGAGGAAAGGCTACGGCGTTTGGGCCTCTTCAGCCTAGAAAAGAGACGCCTGAGGGGGGACATGATTGAGACATACAAAATTATGCAGGGGATGGACAGAGTGGATAGGGAGATACTCTTTACACTCTCACATAATACCAGAACCAGGGGACATCCACTAAAATTGAGTGTTGGGCGGGTTAGGACAGACAAAAGAAAATATTTCTTTACTCAGCGTGTGGTCGGTCTGTGGAACTCCTTGCCGCAGGATGTGGTGCTGGCGTCTAGCCTAGATGCCTTTAAAAGGGGATTGGACAAGTTTCTGGAGGAAAAATCCATTACGGGGTACAAGCCATGATGTGTATGCGCAACCTCCTGATTTTAGAAATGGGTTATGTCAGAATGCCAGATGCAAGGGAGGGCACCAGGATGAGGTTTCTTGTTATCTGGTGTGCTCCCTGGGGCATTTGGTGGGCCGCTGTGAGATACAGGAAGCTGGACTAGATGGGCCTATGGCCTGATCCAGTGGGGCTGTTCTTATGTTCACATCAAGCAGAAAAGCATTGAAAACAAGAGCATAAAACAGCAGCATTAAAATGTACTGCTAGGTTAAAAACCTGTGACAATGAAATCATTCTGGGCACCAGACCAAGAATGATCAGGCTAGGCACTGGGGGAGCAGATCTGGGAGAGCTTTCTAAAGTCAGGGTGCCACCACTGATCAGGTCCTTCCCCCAGTCACCTCCTGCCTACCTTTCAAGAGTAAAAATGCCTGGAGAAGAACCTCTTCACAAACAAGTTCATATGGGAGAGTACAGTCTTTTAGACGTCCAATTCCAAACTCCACATAAGGATCAGAACACTTTGTATCATGCCTGGAAACAGACCAGTAGCCAGTGGCTTTAGAAATAAAGTCAAGGGGGCCAATTCTGACTGGTCAGTCATCCCACTGCTGCATAGTGAGCTGTCTGTGCTATTAAATAAAAGAACCGTAAGATAAACAGATTACTTGTGTTTCAGAATTTGCTGTCTCATTGATTTACAGGGCTGCATACACATCCCAAGACATAAACAACATCCAGTGTTCCCTTAGGGCAGATCTTCACCCTGGGGAGAAACTGTAGCTCTGCGGAAGACCAATTCCTGGCATCTCCAGGTGGGGCTGGGAAAGACTCCTTGAACACCTGGAGAGCCAGTCATTTTGACAATATTGTACCAGATTGATGGACCAAAGGTCTTGTGCAGCTGTATATGTTCACGTATGGGGTTGCCAACCTCATATTTTTCTCATGACATTAGTGCACAAGAGAAATACTAGGCAGAAGGCTGGTCTGAACTAGCACTCTGGCAGCTCAAAATCCTTTGTGGCTGTCACAAATGGCAACAGGGTGGGGAGGAGCAGAACAAGACCAAGAAATGGGCAGTATTGATGGCAGCAGCGTGGTCAGTATCTGCTATCTCCCTTCCCAACCTTTTTCTGCCTTCTCAGGCCCACTCCAACTTGCACCAGTAAAATTGCTAGCACAGGTACAAGTAGACCCATTCAGGCTGCAGAGTCTTACCCCCAGGCAAAGACACAAATGTTCTCTTACCCAGAGGAAACCTCCAGGACTGTCTCCCCTGGGTGGTTTGGTGGCACTCTCCCCCCCCCCCCAGGTGGCACCCTGGTGGCACAGCTGCATTAGAGGGTGGTTTGAAAGGACTGGGCTGACTTCCCCAGCTGACTTCCCCTTCCCTGACATATCTATCTTGTTGTCACCAGCTGAATTCTGAACTGGGTTACAACAAGAAATAAGCATAACTGGGAGGAACCATCTTGGAGAATTAATTTGGAGGAACATTTACAATGGAGAATTAATGAGTATATAAAGAGTTAAGCTTTCCACTCTTTCCACCTTCTAATCCTTCCTACCTACCCCCACAATAAATACACATTTTGGGTATTTTACTTTGCCAAGGTATTGTGTCTTTCCACCCCAGGTGCCATTACAACAACATTTCTGGCTATAGACCCAGAACAACAGACACTTCCAGACTACATTGTGCTCCAGGCAGCAAACAGGTCCACTGCAGAAGGGTATGTGGTGAATAAAATCTCCTGTAACTGAGGCAAAACCTATACCTGTCTTCTGGTGTTAACATAAATAATTATTACTATTGGAATAGTCAGTGCCTCTGGGAAGAAGCAATAAATAACTGTAGCTCTAATAACTATATCAGCCCACATCTAATAAAAGAAGGCATAGATCATATCCAAAATATTGTCCCCTCTAGGAAACTATTAAAATATTTTTGCTTATGGAATTTTATATCCAGCCCCCCCCCCACACACACACACACACAAAGAAGTTGCATAGAGAAATGCTTGAGGGCCCAGTCCTATCCAATTTTCTAGCACTGGTCCAGCCACAATGTAGCCCCAAGGTAAGGGAACAAATGTTCACATATCTTAAGGAGGCCTTTATGATTGCCTCCCCACCATAGGGTGCAGTGCATGCCCCATTGGCACAGCTGCACTGGCACTGGAAAATGGGATAGGATTGGGCCCTGAACTGGCTAATAAACCTTTGTGTAATGAGAACTGCACACAAGAGAAACTGACCTGGAAGTGTGGGAAGGTGGCGGTGTTGCAGTGGCAGGTTCCACTCCAGATTTGTAAATACATCAGAACATGTACAGAGAGCTGCAAGGGATAGAGTTTTAAAGATAGAATTCCTGATTGTGTGGAAGAAGCCTTCTGAACGCATAGAGATCCATTCAAGGAAACTCTACCGATGATCCCATGCACGTGCACAGCACAGATGAGAGTGGAGCCTGTAGCCAACATGCTGCTTCCTCAATACTTCCATTCATTTTACCCATGCCAGGTGAAAAATGGTAAATGTTTAGTAAGTTCATGCTGTGAAAAGATTCACAGGTTGATTTTCACTGGCCAGAAGAGCAGCCCAAGTCCTCTAGTCCTGGTCAACTGGCAATTCTGGTCTGTACTCTTTGTTTCTTTGTTTATGCATGCATGCCTGCTCCATCTTTGGGTCCCAAAAGGGGCTCCAGTGGCCACTTATAACAATTAAACAATATTCAAAATTGTTTTTATAAAAAGCCACTGAAACAAATCTACAGTAAGACAGTGAGCAAACACTCCGACTATAGGAGAGATCAAAATGAAACTAATGGTGAAACAGAAGAGCTAAAATTTTCTTGGAAGACAAATAGTGTAGACCCAATCCTCCAGCCTTCAAGCACTGATTAGCTTTGGAAGACATCTGAAATTGCTGAAGTGATAGGCAGCTCAATCCTAACCTGTGCTGGCACGATGGGGCTGAGCGGCCTCCAGCATATTCAGCACAAGTTAGGAGCAGGTTGGAGGTCTTCTCAGAGTAAGGGAACATTTGTTCCCTTATCCCATGTTGAGACCCATCCCCACCCCATTCAATAGAGCTACTCGGATCTTCGCCAGCTGATTCGCTGTTGCAAGTCTGAGAAGCCCCGAAAAGCTTGCAGGCCTAGGAGGGAAGATGGGATATGGCAGAGGCCTCCTCTGCTGATAACCGCCCTTTCCTGGGACTAATCCACCCCCATTCCGCCCTCCCCTCACCTCCCCGCCTCTGTTTCACCCTCCCGCAGCCCTCCTGCCACCGCCCCCTGCTCACCTTCGCCAGTGACCTCTCATCTGGATACAGTGCTGGCAGGACAGTGCAGGACTTCTTACTCACTCGCGCAGTGCCACAAACTTGCTTTACAGCACATTTGCAACACCTAGCACTGGCAGAGCAGTTGCTGCGCCAACACTTTGGCACAATATGATCACTCTGATAAACGGGGACTACATTTCAAACTGCTTGGACTCCTTTTATGAAGACTAGGTTTGATTTAAATTTAAATGTTCAGTGTTCTTTAAGTCCTCCTGTATGGGCCATCTGATTAATTATTTTAAAATGTCTGTTTGAGATTTTTATTTACAGTCCTGAGCTGCCCATTCTACCAGGACTGCCATGGCACCAAAACAGCTGCGGTGGTATCCTAGGTGCTACAGGGCTGCTGCCACTGGCTCCTCAGGGGAAGGAAAGAAGCCCCACAGTGGGGCTGCTTGATTCTGCAGCAGTCCTCAGGCTGCCGTAGGATCAAGAGCCTCCATGTCGGAACATGCAACCCAACACGGAGCTCAGGATCCACTACTCCACTAGTCCTGCCTCCCTCCCTTCCTGCTCCCTCCTCCGGCACGCCTCCCTTCCTCTTCACGCCCACCCCCAAACTCCCCCTGCCCTGGAATGCTTCCTCCCTGCCTCCCCCCCCCCTGCAACCCCACCTACCTCTCCACCACCCAGCTGTTTGAGCAACCACCAAGCAGCGGAGTACCAGCAGTCCAACGACGCTAAGTGTTCACAAATGTGCCTTACGACATATCTTCACTGCTTAGGATTGGGCCCTTACTTACTAATTTACTTACTTGGTTGATTGATCATGTATATCCCATTTGTCTCAGAAAGACTTAGGGAGGCTTGCAACAGATTAAAATATCTTTTATTATATTGGAATTTTGCAAGTGCTATTTGCTTCATGTGTTGGACATTTCATATTTGCATTTCAGAAGCAGTCATTTAAAAAAAAAAAAGTCAAAACCACCCCAGAGTCTTCACAATCTGCCAGAGGCTAAGAAAGAGGAAGCCAAGGAGGCCTTCCAGAAGTAGGAAGCTCCATAATCTGGACACCACGAGTGCAGAGGCCCTGCTACTGTTGATAGCAGACTGCAAACCAGGACCTCCACTGATGGGCTTAATGGCTGTGCAGTGCCAGGCAGATTCAGGTGGGAGAAGGCAGTTCTCTCTTGCACTTCCAATCCTCACAGCTAACAGTTAGTTAAAGGCACGCAACACATAATTTATTCCAGGATTGTCTATGATCGGACTGAAAATTGATATATCAAAATGGCAACTGGGACAAGAGTAACTTGTCTTTGTCCTCCCCCAACCCCATCCTCTTTTTTCCCTGGCAAAGTATATTTCACAGCTGCCTGCCAGATAAAATACTGATTGCAACTTTCTTAATTTACAGAGCCTTTAAGTCTAATCTCGTGAGCCAGCCTAAAGGGCTTTTTCATCCATTGAAATGCCAGAATAATTGAAATTGTCTTCAGCCGACAGCCAGGCAATAATGAATATTGTACTTTGCAGACTGCATGTCAAGGTTACACATAGCACTGCAAACAGAGCTAATCCCCACGGCACTCCTAGCAAAGCTATTACCAGGGCTGGTCGCCAGTAACCTTTGGCATGAGATGCAATGCCAACTTTCCTTTCCTTCCCAGCTATCCCGCTTCCCTTCCTTTGTGGGATAGCTGCCACCAGTGGCTACTGCACAGTGGAGGCAAACCTCCATGCCTCCAGAACAATGATCTGTCTGGTTTTCTGCACGTTCCCAGAGGCTGATGAATGGCTAGGAAAGGGTTTTTCCAAGATGGAAAAAAAGATAGAAAAATCAAGAGGGTGGAGGAGAACAGCTGAAGGTGAAATTCTGAAAAAACCAGCAATTTCCAGATACCATTTTTGAACAAGTGGCAGTCATGAGGGAGTCAGATCAGGGCCATAGCACCTGAATGGAGTGGGTAACCTTATTCCCCAGCACCATTTTCTGGAGAAAAATCTCCCCAAGTCATTCATTTTTCATTCAAAATATTTCTTAGCTTCTCATCTGACACAACTATTGCATCCAACAGTTGCATACAATAAAACTTAAAATAACAAGTAACTCGTGTGGTCTTGGGAGCTTGGCAGTGATTTTCTCAGACCACAGCTCCTGTGGCTGCACTAGTTGGCAGTTCATTTCTGGGCGTAATTCAAGTTCTGGTTTTGATTCTTCGAGCCCTTTGCAGCTTGGCGTCCGGGTCCTGATGAACCGCTTTCTTCCATATGAACCAGCTTGGCCCAGTGAGGGCATCAGAGAAATCCCTGCTGCAAATGCCGGCATTGGCTGAAGTCTGACAGCAGCGACATGACCTTCTCCATGGCAGCTCCATTACAGTAAAATTCCCTCCCAACTGCGATAAGAAGGATGCCCTCTCTGCTAGCCTCCCAGTGGAGCCTATGAACTTGCCTCTTTCATTAGCTTTTCTTTCTTAGCTTAGCTGAAGCAACGTGAAGCAAACAGAGCTTCTGTGGACTTAGTGAGGTGCTACAATTCCCTTCCCAAACATCAGGCAGCCCAATCCTATGCATGTCTACTCTGAAGTAAGTCCCATTAGTGTCAATGGGGCTTACTCCCAGGAAAGTGTGGATAGGATTGGGCTGTGAATCTCCTCTGGCTGTCCTTGGAATGCATTTCAAGGCACACAACTGTTCGGGCTCCCTTCTGATGAAGCCAACTGCTACTGTCTTTTCAATATGACATCAAGTCGGGGTTTTGTTCACAATGGAAACTGACAGGCATAAATCAGCTGATCTGAGATCTTTTTTGGCTGACTTACTGAAATGTGCTTCTAGGAATGACTCACTTCCAATAATGTATCATTTCTGTCTTGCAGTGCAGCTTGATGCTCTGGGTCACGGTATACCATGTTCCACCACTGGAGCAAAACTACCCATGTTTTAGAGATTTCTATGAGCACAAATGGTTGCCAGATTGACCTGTCCGTAACTTGATCTGCTAACATTCACAGGTGATGATTTTTATTTCCATACCAAGAAAATTGTCCCATGTAAATTTCTGCAGATGAAGGTACTGCTAAAGGCACAGGGGTAGGACAGGCTTTTGTTTTCAGGTCAGTTGGCAACCCCTTAGCACATACACATGTTACATCAGACTATTTTCTCCATCTGAATTTTCCATTTATTTCTTTAAATATACATCCCACCCATCCTGAACACAGCTGAATGCAGAGCATGTGGCATTTTCCTTTTTTTTTGTGACATACAACGACCCTGTGAGGTAGGTTAATCTGAAAGATAATTAATTGCTTCTCCTCCTTCTCCCACACTCTGGACTGGAAAAGCAAAACTGAGATGAGCAGAAGCGGAAGTATAGAGGGCTTCTCCACATCCTTTTCCAATCTAGGGCGTGAGGAGCAGTGGCTGGCCCAGCACTTGGTGAAGGAGAGGCACCATTTGGAATGCCACTTCAGGCACCAGGAGCCAGTTCTTGGGAGGAGGACATAGAGTCAGAAGCCTGCCCCAAGCCAAGAAACAGTTATGGCATCAAAAGCATCACTGAAAAAACAGCAGATACAGATGTACTATACATTTATTTTCACTGCCACTTGTTTTCATAGTCAGGAGACATTCCAGGCAGAGTGCAGGAGCCCAATTCAAAGTGAAGAACATGAGGATCTGCAAGAGCCATCTTGAAAAATGCTGAGAAATGTTTCAAAATGCAAATCAGCATTCCCAGAAGCCATCCGCAAAAGTCTTCAGAGTTTTTTCCGTGTTTTTTTAGGCAGTTTATGAAATGATTGTTATTTACCAAGTAAACGGCAGTAAACTCCTCCAGGAACGGCCACGCTTGACTGCGTTAATGCACATTTAAAATATGCAGAGAAATTGGGAGTCAGGCGAGGCAAAGCAAAGTCAGCGCAGGCTGAATGACATTGATGGGACTGAGCTCTCGTCCACATCCCCAGTGAGACAATATTGGGGATTAGGCCATTGCTAAATTCCTTTTCCTTACCCAAGTTCTAGGAAGGATACCACAAACAGATAAAAAGTTAAAAAAAGAAAACCATCTTATCCCATTCATACTCTGAAGGCAGCAATTTTCAACAACTGTGCTGTGAATGGGCTGCAGGTGTGCTGTGGGAATTTGGGGGAGGGTCATATATTAGTAGGGCTATGGGGGGGGGGTTGAGCCCCCAGCCAGTGGTGCTGTGTGCCCTGTCAATTGTCAAAAAAAGGATGGTATGCCTTGACCATTTTAGCATCTTCTCAGTGTGCCACGAGATGAAAAAAAGTTGAAAATCACTCTCTTAAGGCCTAAATACACATCCACCACACTCCTAACTTGTGCTGGAACAGGCAGGCTAGTGGACAGCACAAGGTAACAAATCCAGCACTAGTTTGGGGCTAGCTGAGGCTCCGCCTGAGGCAAGGTAATTTTTCTGTTGCTGCTGAATTTGGCCTCCAAATGCCAGCACAGCTTACTTCCACAGAGGAGCAAATGTGCTTTACAGCAGGTTTATGACCCTCCTAGGCCACCGCAAGGAACTTTCACCAGCCCAGGACACTGTTAGGATTCCACCCATCATGTACAAACAGCTTGGTCCTATGGTTTTCCCCGCTGTAGCATGCAACTGTGCCAAAATGGGCTGTGCTGCATTGCTACGTGGGGGCTATCGGGAGGGGGGAAGGACATTATTTTCCCCTACCCCTTTGTAAGCCTCCTGATGACCAATGGATCTCTTCCAGGGTGACTAGATGTCATAACTACAAAAGAGGACAAGGCAC
This sequence comes from Tiliqua scincoides, assembly GCF_035046505.1. Classification (NCBI taxonomy): domain Eukaryota; kingdom Metazoa; phylum Chordata; class Lepidosauria; order Squamata; family Scincidae; genus Tiliqua; species Tiliqua scincoides. The sequence goes on along the minus strand of NC_089827.1, from coordinate 32,694,891 downwards.
CCCAAAATGTAGGACATCCAAGAAAAATGTAGGGCACAACAAAATAAAAGCTAAAAACACTCATGCATTGATTTCATGTGCTTAATTTAAACATTATACTTCTTATTATTAAACTTAAAACTATATTACATATGTTAATTGTAACTATATTAAACTATATGAGCTAAAAACGCTCATGCATTGATTTCATGTGCTTAATTTAAACACTATACTACTTATTATTAAACTTTAAACTACATACAATTTGTTACCTATAATTTATTAATTGCAAGACTCTGCACTGCCTGTAGGGGCCACTTACAGGGAAAAGGAGGACATTTAAGTTCTTTTCCAGGACATGAGGCTTAAAAAGAGGACATGCCCTGGAAAAAGAACACATCTGGTCACCCTGGTCTCTTTGGACCTATGCCAGCTCTTTAGCTGGCACAAGTCCAAGAGGGCATATCTGGAGGCTGGGAAGGGGATAATATCCAGCAAGTCACCCATGTTGGTTGCCATTCTCTCCCACCTCCGACACACCTCCCTCCCTCCCCCTGCCTCTATCTCCTCCCCCCACTGACTCACCACCATCAGTGGACACTCCTTGTCCTACCATTGCACACTGAGCCTCTGTGGACTTTCCTGCAGCAGTCCAGAAGTGTGCCATTCTGTGCACTTCCAAAGTGCCTTTCATGACAGCTGGAAAGTGCGTTCCACCACCAGAACACTAATTCTGACAGTGGCAGTTGGGGATAGGATTGAGCCATAATTAAAGTTCAGTGGCTGCTTTTCCTAGGGGAACATCTGCTTGAGAAGGGGATCTGGACTGGAGAAGTTAGTACTTGTCCCCCTATCTTCCAACTTGAAATGATGCCAGTTCTTTTTCTATCCCCATGTCTTTTACCCCATGAGTAAAAGTAAAAGTAAGCTTAGGGAGGATGATACTGAGTGGGAAATGACTGGAGGAGAACGTAAAGTACCAACACCTTCCCATGCTGCTCTTCCAATACAATATGTAGCCTCCTATTGCTACTTTCCATTAAAAACACACACACAGGGGCGGGGGGGGGGCGGTTAATGCAGGCTCATTAATGCAGGGAAATAAATAACTGTGCCCTCACCGTCCACTTGAGGACAGCCCAGACTCTATATTCTTCCCACCTTTCTCTTCACTTAGAAGCTCTGCAGTCTGTGTCATGAACCTAGCCAGGGAACTGTGTACAACTTTTAAAGAAATCAGTTCTTTTGCCAACTCTTGCATGGAGCTGCAACTTGCATGTAAATTGCTTTACAGTTAAATGAAAAGCAGGACAGAGATTTGACAAATAAATACATTGTTGAGAATGAGCAGATAGCACAACACATCTTGCCACGTAACATCAAGCTTGGCCTTAATGTGATATGAAATGAAATGGAAATTTGATTGGTTGATCTGCAGTGGCAGTTCATTCACACACGCTGTTTACCGCATGATCAAGTGATGTACCTGCTGCAGGTATAAACCAGTCCTTACTCCTCATAGATAAATGAAGCTTGGCACATACTTTGACATGCCAACAATCCTTCAGCAGCATCCTAAATTCAGCAAATAAGACAACTCTAGCTTGCTATCCCAACTGCAGGCTGCAATTCTGCTGGGGCACCATATACAGGTTCAATAGTGGAAGACTTTTTCCCCTCATACTTTATAATAAACAATGCTATCAAGGTGGTTGCTTTTTTTTTTTTTTAAGCCAAAGGATTTGTACCTATGTGTCATGCTTACCAGGAACATGCAGTGCAGAGGCAGCAGATAAGGCAGAACTGCCCCATGGAAAAGCACTGCAGCTGCCCCACCTGCTTATGCCCAAGGAGGCTCTCCTTACACTTGAGAAAGCAGGTGTAAAAAGAGGCTCCTTGGGTGTATGGAGAGTATCCTCAGGTGTAAGCAGGCAAGGCAGCTATGGTACTTTTCCATGGACAATGATGGGGCAGTTCTGCTTCACCTGCCGCCCCCGCACCACATGTCCCTGATGCTTACCTAGTAGTTAGATTCAGAAGCAGCATAATCCTATGGATATTTGCTCAAAAGGAAGTCCTTCAATGGGGCTTACTCCCAAATAAGTATGGATTACACAAGCATACATAGCATTCTTTCATTGTTCATGAGAATAACTAGTAGAATCAGTGAGTTGGGCAGCAAAATAGGTACAACTGCAAAATAACCCATACCCCAGGTAGTGGCCAGGATTCCAGCAGGGCTCAGTGTGGATGCTTGCTCTGACCCCCTTTTTTCTAGCATTCCCCTTGGTACTGAGCTGCTATCAGTTACCGTCTTAGTGACCTACAATACTCTAAAATGATGCAGCATCAGATACTGTGGGGAAACCAAGATGGCAGCCATCAAGATCTCTGCTTCCATCCACTAGAGCAGGTGTCTCTAAACTTTTTGGCCAAACAGATCAAATATCTGGCACAGTGTCGAGGGCCGGGGGAAAAAATTAAATATAAAATTTAAATAAATACATTAGAAATGGAACTTGAATGAATGAATGAATGAATGAATGAATGAATGAATGGCTCAAATGTCCAGGATTTCTCCAAACACCAACACAGCCCAAGAAATAAAGCATACACTTAAATGGGCCCACATTCCCCCACCCCACAAGCACTACTCTGGTTGAGTTTGGTCAACTGGGCCAGAGGCTCTCAAAGGATCAGAGGCTGGCCGCGGACCAGATAGAGGCTTTCTGCGGGTCACATCTGGTCCCCGGGCCGGGGTTTGGAGACCCCTGACCTAGAGGAGCAGCAACACATTTTTTTAAAAATAAGCACCTGTTGCTGCAGCCAAGATCCACTCCTGCTACTCAATGGACCTTAGGGCAGCCCACATATGATTGTGGGGACCAACCACAAGGCCCTTTCTAACCTGGAGCCAGACTTGAGAATGTGGAGAACACACAGGAAGGGATGCCCAGCAGCCCTCCCTTAAGGTGCAGGTGAGTCCCATTGTCAAAGGTTGGGATAGCATCAAACGTTTGTATTGAGGCTAATAGGCTTATGCCAATGCGGAGGGTGGAGAAAGAGTATTAAAGAGTATTAAAAGAAATGTTTCTCCTGCTCTCAGAGTCATCCTACAAAATTGACGGACAAGGAGATTCAGGAGGGACAGTAGATAGTTCTTCACACATGGCATAATTAGTCTGTGAAACTCACTACCACAAGGTTTTGAAGTGGTAGGAACCACAAGGTGGTACCACAAGGGAACTCACATTCTAGACAAATACATGTGGGATAGACCTATCAATAGCTAATAGTCTTGATAACAAAAGGGAACTTCCAAGTTTAGATGTGGTCTGCCATGGAGTATGACTTGCTGGGAAGCAACAACAGCAGAGATCTAGTCGTGTCTTCATACCCTTCTTATGTGCTTCCCAGAGGCATCTGACTGCCACTGTGGAAAGTAGGGTGCTGGACTAGAGGTGGTCTACTTCTGTTCTGAACCACTTGTTCAAAATATCAAGCATGATAGTGACACATGTTTATCCCCACTTACCAATGAGGATGCAAGGTGGATATAAACAGAACCTCCATGTACAGAGGCAGTATACCTCTGAATACCAGTTGCTGGGGACAAACATCAGAGAGATGTCATCAGCTTCATGCCGTGCTTGTGAATCTCCAAAGGCACGTGCCTGATCCCAGATGGAAACAGCATGCTGAACGAGACTGCCTGATCCAGTCAGGCAATCCTTATGTTCTTCAGTGTGCCTATTTTCCTTTGGCAGGCTACGGGTGAGTGAAACTCTGCTCTCACATCTTTCAGGACAACTGTGGACTAGCCAAAGCTTGGTACTCAAATTCCAAACCTTTGTATGGCACCAAAAGAAAAAAGAACAACCTTCTCTGAACTTGCACCAGAGCTTCTGGTTGGAGACATCCACTGCAACATTCCTAGCCAGAAGAGTCTTAAATCCTCCCCATGTATTATTAACCATTTCCTTATTTGAAGCGTGTGTGTGTGTGTGTGTGTGTGTGTGTGTGTGTGTGTGTGTGTGTGTGTGTGTAAGAATACTCATCAAGAACCACCTTGCCTGGGCCTGGGTTGGAGCCTGCCTCTTACTTGGCTTTTGTTGTTCAGTGAGGTAGAGAGTAATTGACCAATTCTTCCAAACCTTGTGTTTGAGACAATAATCCACTCTGTCTCCTCTTAATTAAAGTAAATAACCCTGGCTTACAATAGGCAGTTCAGAGGGGCCTTTTAAGGCCAAGCATTCTCTCCCTGCAAGGAGCTAATTGATTTTCAAATGATAATGGTGTTTACATTGGAAAGTCAATGCCCCCCACTCCCCCCTCCAACTTCAGTGCTCCTTTTCTGTTCTTAAACCTTCCCTTGTCCCATGAATATCAAATAGCCATTGCAACTGACACAGCAGACCTGGTCAGCAACTCTCTCTCTCTCTCTCTCTCTCTCTCTCTCTCTCTCTTGCTCTTCCCCAATATTTAACAGCTAAATGGAATTATTTCTGATTTCTGGCATCAGGTTCCACACCCCATGTCAGAGGCTGCCGCACCACTGAGGGTCTCTGTGGAATGTTCTCTCTCCCCTCCCACTTCATCACCTTGGTCAATTTCTTTTTTCTTTCTACCCCCCCCCCCCCCCCAAACATCTTGGCTCCATTGTCTGGGGATAGACAGTTATAGGCCTGAAGGCAGGATGGTTGAGTGAGATTTTTCAGGGTGAAAGGAAAAGGTCACTGACTAAGTGGCAGCTTCAGAAACATAAAGAACTATCTAAGAAGGCTGGAAAGGGCCTAGTGATGACCAAGGCTTCTCCTCCAATTCCCTGCAAAGACCTCTGAGAGCCAGACGGGGATATCCATATTTTCTTTTAGAAACTGGGGTGAACCAGTATGCATGTGACCTCTGGCATTTCACTGATGAAAACAAGGACTCTTAAGGAGTCCCACCTCTTACACTATTATACATCACTGAAGGCTCTGCCCACTCCACTTGCTCTAGGCTACATCCATTAACTCTGCAACTGCCTGTCCATCTCTAATTTACTAGCCAAGGGAGTGCTTAGTCTTTTTTTACTAAAGTTATACTTGGAAAAATAGAACTGTCCCACAAAATCCACTGTTCAAGATACCTTGGCAGCTGCATTGGGTGAAGGGGGAAGCTATGTACCACCTGGTGCATTACAGCCCAATCCTAAGTGGGCTGCCTGTCCCGCAGTACCATGGTGCTAAAATGACTACCTCTGTATCCTGCAGGGCCAGGGAGGCAGCTGGAAGTCTCCTTTGGGTAAAGGAACATTGGTTGTCAGGCCCCGGTAGCCACTATAGGTCTATTCGATTCTGCACCAGCTATTGGACTTTGAGATGCAGGAGAGGGGATAGGATCTAGTAGCAGCCTCTGTTACTGTTCTCAACTCCCTCCTAGGACTGCCCGCCCTCCCCAACCAGTTTCACCCCTTCCCCACTTTCGGCCCTGCTCTCCCCCTGCCTTGGAACTGCTCCCTGCTGCTTGGCAGGAAATTCACAACTGCTGGCTCCTGGCAGTTATCTGACTAGCATGGATGCCCAGCTCCCACTGGCACTGGCCTCCCCATCAGCACCTTCCTTCTCCCAGCTGCTGCAATCTGCCTTATGGCCATCTGCCTCAGACAGGATCCGGCCATTAGTCTTCATGTGTGAGCATTTACTCACATATGTGCAGGAGATCAGATGAATCTGCTCACTCTCACAGAGATTTGGCTTCTAGACACCTTAGGAAGGGAGCTGAAGTCTCCGGAAGCAATTCATGCTCCCACTTTGACAGGGCATCTCCTGAAGGCAAAAAGAGGAACAGAGATTGTCCAGGGATAGATTCCAGAAAACCAGTGCTCTCCCTGGAAAACAGCAATAACTGGAGCAAATGCAGAATGTGTACACAGGTGCGCCTTCACCATTTAAGAGAATGACAAAGTCATCACAGATCAGTGGTAAACGCCCTTAGAGGTGGATTAAAAGGTGATAACAAAAGAAAAACACATAGCACCACTTTCTGCACTTCTGCACTTTGTAAAAAACCAAAATCTGTGATAAAAACCACTTTATTTGATTTTTATTTATTATTTAATAGATAATGATTGTGGCTGCATTTGCTGATATTATACCACCTATCTCATCCACCTAGCACACTTTTAAAGCAACTACAAATTATAATTATAATGTAAATTTTGAATAAAAACACAGAACACCGCTTTCTGCACTTCCAACTTGGGAAAATGCAAAAATCTGGGGGAAAAAGACAACCATTTTCTCCCACCTCTAGCCAAAAGATGTGAGTGGAAATGAGCAGGTCTTGAAACACACAGGGACTTGTCAGGGTCCGGCGACTCTCTGTGACATAAGCTCCAACATTCGTCCACTACATTATTTTTTTTTTATTTAAAAGATTTAATAAGAAAATAAAATGCAATCATAAAAACATCTAAATAAAAACCATCACAAAACAGTTAAAGTTGCTCGCGGTGGTGGTCTGGCCACGCTTGCCACCCATCAGCTTGTTCACAGACCTGTATTTGTGGCTTGCAGTTTCAAATGGTGGGAGGGGGGTTGCTTGAGAAAACTTCCCCTTGGAATGCACTCCAAGTCTGTTACCACCTTTATTCTTCTCCTCTGAACCCTCTGTCTCCACTTCCCTTTCCCTCTCAAAACATGTTGTGAACAAATAACCAGAAGCAGCCAGTCAGTGAGAAATCTCCATGCAGGAATGCCTGACCAAGTGGATTTTGTTTAAGTCACTTTTCAAAATTAATTTACAGTGGAAAGATCCTAATATAATAACTAAAGCCATACATCATGCATGTATTTATTACCCTAGCCTTCCTCCCCAGAGCTCACATACATGATCTGTCCCTACCCTGGCAATCACTTCAATATATTTTAGCTTTTGTGTGTGCACGTGTTAAGTGTGTGCACATGTGTATGTGTGTGTGCATGCACCTATATATGTAGGCATGAGCATGCATGTTCAAGTAATGCTGCAGCCCTTCCAGGTAGATACACTGCCAAAGCAGTGGTTTCAAGCTACTTTATAATTAAGGGTGAATACAACTGCTTAATAACAGCTGATGACCACCACTGTGCTGGGTAGATTTATCTCCAGAGAAGGACCTCTTAATGCAATTTCTCATTCTGCCTTTACACCCAGTATCAGTGAGGCACAATTTCCATCAAGTGAATTCTATGCAGGGGCTTCATATTCTTTTCTTTGCTGAAGAGAGATGCTCCAGCATCAGAAATAATTTCTGCAATTGTGGTCTTTCTGACTGCAACCAAATAGTAAGGTTTTACAAATGGGGGGGGGGGGAGCAAGAGATGAAAATTAAAGCCAGGGGGATATGGGGAGAGGGAAGAAGGGAGGGGGGAAAACGTGAAGCAGAGATGGTGGCCAGCTTCACAAATTGGCACAGCCTTATCAACAGCATTTCATGGTTTTCTGGAACTCTTTCAAAGGGAACTCGCCTTTGTGCGCAGCGGCTTAAGCTTTTCTGATATTTAAAGCTATGCTTAAAAGTTTATGAAAATTACTTCTTAGTTTTCTCTCTGTCTCTGACAAACCACCAATGCCAGCATTCAGTCCTTCCTTCTGTTTATTCTTCCCTTTTGCAACTTTGTTCTGCTAGTTCTCAGTTTTGCTATAGGCAAGCTGCCCACCCTCTCCCCTCCACTGGGTTGCAGGAAAAGGGAATCTCTTCATGCACAGAAGGGGCAATTTTTTAACAACAACAACAACAGAATTTCAGAATTGCATGGCTGGGTCAGACCAGTTCATCTAATTCAATATGTGGTTTCCAGGTGTGGCTGATCAGCAGTGTTGAGAACTTGAGTCAGTGACTGGGAACTGAGTCACGGAAATGCACATTTTTCACTGACTTGTGAGTTTCGTGCATAGAACATGCTGAAAAAGGCTCAAGTCAGGGCCCTCCTGACTTGACACTTGTCCTCACGCATGCTAACTCGAGTGGGTGTACTTGCTTACTGCTTTCGCAGCATGGAAAACTGCATTCTGACCAGCGAACAGCAGGGAGTTCCAACCACGAGGCAGGGAAGGGTTAATGCAGGGCTTTTCAGACTGGAGCATCACAACACCCCAGCCTGTGGGCCCTGGCCTCTGCCCCCTTAAGGGGCGGGGCAGCCAGGAGGCAGGGAGGAAGCAGGGGGGCTGCAGGGGCTTGGCTGTAGTTACCAGTGCCTTCTGCAACCTCCTAGGGGTACGGGGAGTGCCGCACAATCTTCTGCAGGGCTCCCCGCAGCTTCAGAAGTGAAAGTGGAGCGATTGCGTTTCACTTCCACAAAACCGGAAGTGAAGTGCGATAGCTCCATTTTCACTTTCGAAGCTGCGGGGAGCCCTGCAGAAGGTTTTGCAGGACTCCCCGCACCCCCGAGAGGCTGCAGGAAGCTCAGGTAAGTGCACCCAAACCCTGCAGCCCCTGAGCGGTGCATTCCTGGGGATTGTTCCGCTGCCTCCCCCCCCCCCCACAAGAACTTAGTTTCAAACCACTGGGTTAATGAATCGGGCAGGAGGGGGAGGGACAGGCAGGAGTGAGCATTTCTTCCCCATCTCTGTTAGGAAGGAAGGAACCAATGATCATTGGACAAACTATGGGCATTCTCATACTTTCATTGGCTGAGGGAGGGCAGGAGAAAGACTCTAAAGGGTTTCTTGCCTTACAATTGGCTACAGAAGCCCAGGGAGGTGGGACTGGGCTGTCTTGCCCATCTGCAAAAGAACCAACATTCATTGGATGAAGGGGGTGTTCTCATATTTTCATTGGTCGAGGGAGGGCAGGAGGAGGAGCCAAGGGATTTCTTGCATTATGATTGGCTTGAGAAGCCCAGGGAGGTGAATAAAAGGAGGAGAGGAAAGGGGGAGAGGTTCATAGCAATCATGCTTTCCTCCACATGGCTGCTGTAAGCTCTGTTGTTACTTGGAGGGAGCAAGCCTCATTGAATGACCAGCTACAGTGGGACTACTTCTGAGTAGGGCTACCAAGGATTGGGTCATCCTGGTAAGTCTCGCAGCTGCTGTGAGTTACCCTCCTCCCTCTTGCCGCTTCTGTCCTGGCTCTCTTCCTTTCCCTCCCACCCCTCCCACCTTGTTTACAGATGGGTGGGGACAGCAGGGGAGAGTTTAAAGAGAGTTCTGACACACACACAGCACAGCAGCCCCATTTTTTCCCACAGTGTGCTTTTTAAGGGGGGGGGCGACTGACTTGAGTCTTTTAGTCACTCAGCGACTGGGAAAGTGCTCTTGTTATTGCTCATTTTCAAGTCAAGCCCCCTGGGGGGGGGGGTGACTTGGCAACTAAACTTGACTGGATTTTCCCAACACTGCTAATTGGACGCCCAAATGAGATGCACATAATGGGTGTTCAGCAGCCATGGTGCTTAATTTTTTTTATTAACCTGCCTATTTGGGTTTACTATTTAGCACAGAGGTGTCAAACTCGTTTCATACCAAGGGCTGGACAGCATTCATGGTGCCTGCTGAGGGCCAGACGTGATGTCATTAGGCAGGAAATGATGTCATTAATCAGGTCATAACCAAAAATAAGCACTTTTTCACTTAGGAATTCATTAGCTGCACATGACAGAAGAGAAAATACACAAATCTTGATCATATTTCAAGTTATGGGAGAGCCCAATTTTCACGTAGGCTGTTCTTATAGCAGTAACACCTCAGCACTGCTCAGCAGCTGAGAGCCTAAGGGCCGGATAAAAAGGTTCTGTGGGCCGCATCTGGCCCTCGGGCCTTATGTTTGACACCCCTGATTTAGCATTTTGTTGACTACACCAGATACTGGGGGGGGGGGGGAATGTGTTTCTGCATGCCCTGATCTGGGCTTTACTCCCGATGTGACCCACTAAAACCATGTGACCCACGAAACCCTTACCAGGCTCCACACCCAATCAGACAAGCTCTATGCCTATCTCTGCCCACCTGTCCTCTTGTGCCTCCACCTATTGACATGGCATTTATTTTAATGACAAATTGCCAACACCACTAGGCCTGCCCCTTCAGGCTATGAGATCAGATAAGGGACACTGCGTTATGCAATATTGTATTATTACTATAACACTGGTTTCCAAACTGTGGTCCATGGAGATCTCAGGAAAAAAAAAAATCACCTTTGATCACCTCCTGCATTGGCTGTGGCTGTGCAGTCCATTCTCCACCCTCTCTGGCAAGGACAGGAAAACTCAGCACAGCATGACTCGAGTTGAGTCTAGAGTTGAGTCACCAGCCCATAACTCAAAACGAGTCATAACAGAGGCACTTTCTGAGTCACCCCTTTGTGACTCGATAGGACTCAAATTGAGTGGCCCCCCATTAATAAGCCCACCGTGGAAAAAATGGGGCTGCTGCCGGGCTGTGTGTATGTGTCAGAACTCTCTTTGAACACTCCCCTGATGTCCCCATCCACTTGTAAACAGGGCAGGAGGGGATGGGAGGGACTGTGAGAAAACAGGGATGGAAGCAGCAAGAGGGAGGAGAGTCACACACAGCAGATGTGAGGCTTACCAGGACAACCCAATCCTTGGCAGCTCTACACAGAAGTAGTCCCACTGTAGCCGGTCATTCAATGAGGTTTCCTCCCCTCCCCACAAGTAATAATGGAGCCATAAGGAGAAAAGCATGATTGCTATGAACTGCCTCCCCCCTTCCCTGTGCTTTTGCAGCTAATAATAAGGCAAGAACACCCTTGGGCTGCTCCTTCTACCCAGTCAAAGAAAATACTAAACCTCTCATCCTGTGTCCAATGATCATCCATTCCTTCCTTCCTATCAGACAGCCCACTCCTGCTTCCCTTTCCTCCTGCTCAGATGCAAATACAAACATTAACCATTCCCTACCTCCCAGCAGGAACCTTCCTGTTGCTCACCTGGTTGGAATGATGGCCCCCACAAGGTTTTCACACCACAAAAACAGTAAGCAAGCACACCCAGACACAAGGCTGCATGCATGGGGATGAGTGCCAAGTCAGGGGGTCCCTGACTCGAGTGTTTTTCTGAGTCTTCCATGATTCTGCAAAAAACACACATTTTTGCGACTCAAGCCTGAGTCATCTGGGTCAAGTTCCCAACACTACTCTCTGGCATTCCATGGGGGAGCATTCACTCAGGAGATGCTTCCCCACAGATCACCAGAGACAGCAGAGTATGAACCGGCCACAGCCACAGCTGCAACCCACAAATCTTCTCTATAAATAATAAATTATTTATTACAAATTTAATTGTAATTTTTGTGTGCAGGGGCATAAGAAGTTGGATGTAGTCCATGAAATTTCAATTTTTGCTTCAGTGGTCCACGGGAACCACTGTACTATAGACAGGAAAATAAGTATTGGTGGAAGATCAACTCTACCACTGGGTTCAGGTTGCCATCTTTTCAACAGGCCACAGCAGCTATGTGTTTTAACTGCAGCTTAATATACCAATATGAACAGAAGTTTATCTTCTGGTATAAAAACCTGCTGATTTCTGCATAAGAAGAGTCTGGTAAAGTAAAAAAACAGCAGGCAAGACTGTTTTATTCTTATCACTTGGCAATCCTAGCATTAGCTAAACATTCAATGCACACCATAAACAGATAACATGCTGGCCACAGCTGCATTCCAAACGAAAACTGTCTTGGCCACCTCCCATAGAATTCTGGGAATTATTATCTTCTTGGTGTAGTAGGACTTCTGCGTAAGAACTTCTCACAGAGCTACAACTCTTAGAATTATTTGGGGTGAAAGCCCTGGCTTTTCAGCCAAAAGTTTATAGTGAGAAAACAGTGTACACTGTACTGATCTTGTAAAAGGTATAGCTGAAGAGGCTCTGGGAAGTCACCGGGAGTCTCCTTGGGGGAAGGGGGACTTTTGCCCCTTTCCTCCAGAGCAGGGGTGTCCAAAGTTTTTGGCAGGAGGGCCACATCAGCTCTCTGACACTATGTCAGGGGCTGGGGGAAAAAAGAATTAATTTACATTTCAAATTTGAATAAATTTACATAAGTTTACATAAATGAATATATTAAAGATGAACTCATATGAATGAACGAAGGTCTTTCAATAGCTCAAGGCCTATAAAAGGTCTTGCACAAAGCCAGGCCAGCCTTTCCTTTGCTGCTGCTACTGCATCACAGACATGAAACAGCAAGCAGTGGAGAGAGCCCTCATCCCACAGCTAATGCGAGAGGTTAAACAGTTGCCCTCACTTTGAGAGCAGTTGCATCGGGCCAGTATAGGCTCCAACAAATCTCTGGAGGGCCCAATGCTCATTGGAGACTAGGGGCTCCCTGAGGGCCACATTGGGAGGCCTCGAGGGCCGCAAGTGGCCCCAGGGCCGGGGTTTGGGCACCCCTGCTCCAGAGGAAAGCCCAGGTCCTGGCACTGGGTCTCCTCATGATTGCACAGGCTATTTTGTCAGCACAGATGCAAGAGCCTCGTGCTTTACGGCACATTTACGGCACCCAGCACCAGCCCCTAGTTGGGCCCCTAGTTTGCCTTTTACTAGATCCTCAAAGCTCACCAACTGGAAGTTTCTGGGGCAAATAGTACAATGAGATGGTGGGATCTGGATTGGTATCATGGTGAGGCAGCACAGTTAACCACACTGTGGTTCATGTCTGACCCCCCCCCCCCAGCTGCTATTTAATAAATAAAAAGTTAGCACATCAGCATCATCACCTCAATGATGGTGACATGCAAATGTTAGCACACCACATGTAACTGATCTATGATCACTAGACAATTTTGCAATCTGCACTCTCCATGCTCCTGTGAACTCTGGAGGGTCCCTTGACAAAAGATGCAAAATATTTCCTCTTTTTTTCTCTCTCAGAATAATCCTTCCTGAGGCAAGGAAAACAGAAATGACATGTCATGTGGAAAACTCCCCCCTCCTACACTATTTCCTCAGTCTTTATATGACACCTGATCCCCAAAGAGCAGAGAAACAGGTTTCCACAAAGTACAGGCTATGATCTTGAAGATCCTTTTCCAGAATGCAAAGCAGGTTTGACCAGCATGCAAGAATTCCATGAACCTTGAGAATTCAGGCAGTGTGGGGAAGAATTTTGCCAGTCAGGCCAGTGATCACTTCCTGATGACCTTCTTCAGGGAAGTCAGTGGAGAAGAAGAACATAAGACTGCAGTCCTATACACACTTACCTGGGAGGAATTCCCACAGAGCTCAATGGGACTTACACCTGAGAAAAAGTGCATAGGATTACGCTATGAGTCCTGCTGGATCTGAGACTGAGAGCACAATCCTATGCTTGTCTACTCAGAAGTAAGTCCCATTTGTCTTCAATGGGGCTTACACTCAGGAAAGTGCACATAGAATTGCAGCCTGAAGAGCCCTGTAGCCCAGAACCCAGTTTCCCCCGCAGTATCCAGTCAGATGTCTCTAGGAAGCCCAAGGCTGAGCCTGCAGACTACAGCCATTCCCTGCTGTTGCTCCCCAACGTAGGCAGTGAAATACTGCCTCTGGATTTGGAAACAGTACATAGCTGTAATGGCTAATAGCCATCACTCTTTGAATTTGTCTAACCCCTTTCAAAACCACCTTTGCTTGTGGCCATTGCTACATCTCATGTTAGTGAATTCCATGACTTCATTACATGTTGGGTGTAGTGGTACTTCATTTTGGCTGTCCTGAAGTGTCAGCCATTTCCTTTGGATAGATCTAGAATTAGGAGATACTATGATAATAAGTACCAGTAAGAGCTGGAGGAATTTGATATAGTTGGTAGGCCAGGAAGCATAAGATTGAGCCTGAAATTGGTCTACCCCTGTGGTGGAGACTAGTTGCAGCCACATGCCCACCCTCATAGATCTTAAAAGGACCTTGGGAAGAGAGTTGAACAAGTTGCAGGTATCATGTTGTCTTGAGTGCTTCCTGAGGCACTGGTGGCCACTGTGAGATACAGGAAACTGGACTAGATGGCTCCTTGGCCTGATCCATCAGGATTCTTCTTATGTTCTTAATCCTGAAAATAACTCTAACAACTTCCATTAAGAAAATGTTTAAAAGTATCTCCAACATCTCCCCAAAGACAGTGGTTGACAAAGGTCTTCCTAGCAAACAGGAGCAGTTGGAAAAGATATACGTACTTCACTAGTTCGAGGCATCATTCTCCAGTACTGTCTCCTTGACCCTGTTAAAAAGTGACCCTGTTAAGTGGCCCTGGAACTTTTTACTGGTCTGCAAAGTAGGGCACTCTAAGCAGTAAACTCCTGGGCCTTGGCCCAATATCTACAGAAGGAGAGTGCCCCCCTTTGAGAAGTTGGCTGCTCCTAGCCTAGCAAGGTATCTTTGTGCAGCTGGCTACAACTCCCAGGCAAAGTTGTTAAGCTTCTGGGAGAAGTTCAGCATTCAGTTACAGAACACAGTAAATGGAAATGGGGGGGGGGAGTGTGGAGAAGAGAAGCAAAGGAAATGAAGTAAAAACAAGAAATGCCAAGAGAAAGAAAGATCAATCACTAATCCCCCTAAAGTAACTCTTTGTGGGTAACACATCTAAGTTTAGAAATCAAAACCTAGAACAAAAAAGGAAGGCTGACGCATAAATTATTTGCCTTTGGACCACCGCACATTAGTGGTATGGATCCTTTTCCCCTTTCAACCTGGGTCAAAGCCCTTTCCAGCACCAGAGGATCTATCAGGCTAAGGTGCTCGCACCTAAACCCAGTGGAGATGCTCTGTCTCCCCCAACATCATGCATTGCATTTAACCAAATTAATTCAGAGCACATCAGCAATTACTACCTCCTTTCCCCTCCCTTATTTGCTTTGTGTTTATTTCTGATTCGGTTATCACTAAAATACACATTTTAATTGTATTGTATGAGATTCAAACTTCCTTTGCTTTGAACGTTTCTATAAACGGTTTCATTCGGCATACCTTCACCAGAGTCTGTGAAGCCTTGCAGAATACTGAGTGTTTCTTACAGCCCAATCCACATCCAAATGGAGACAAAAGTACTTGGATACAAACTCGTTTAATCCCTTTGAAATGAATGGCACCAACCATAATAAAACCCAGTATGTAACCTTAACCAGGTTGTGGGTCAAAAACTTACATGTGGTGCCTTTAAAAGTGCAGATATATGAAAGAAGTGGGAAGCATACAGCCATGTCACCTGTGAGTGATTAGAACCCCAATTTCTTTTAAAATGGTAAGTTTCTAGTCCTCAGTATTGAAGAGAGATGTTTTGGGGACAGGCAAAATGAAGGGGTGTTGTAAAATGAGGATATAACATAAAAACTGCCTCCAAGTCAATTAAACCACCATGGGTCCATCTTCTGGTTTCCAACAGTGGCCAATCAGATCCTTCTAAAAACTCACAAGCAGATCATGAAGACTTACTAGCTTTTCTCAAGGTCTTGTTGTGACTCACTACATTTTTCAGCAACCAGAACTGAGGAGAGGTGAGGCGGGAGAGGGGGCAAAATCCCTGGGCCTGGGCCTGGGTCTCCAGGGGGCCTGGGCCATGACAAAGCATACAGTACAAAACAAATTTATTCAGGGTTGCATTTCCACTACAGTTTTAATTCACTTCCAATGCACTTCTATTACCCAAATGTATTCTGGAGCAGAATGTATTAAGGGTAGCCCTAACAACTCTCAAATACCTTAACAGTCCGTCCTGTCTCCCCATGCATTAGGGTAGGACAGTGGTTCTCACACATTTAGCACCATGACCCACTTTTTAGAATGAGAATCTGCCAGGACCCACTGGAAGTGATGTCATGGCTTGTTGTCATCAACAAGCAGGAACATTTTTAAAATCCTAGGTTGCAATCCTATCCCACACTTACCCAGGAGTAAGTTCCATTTACTATCATTGTTAAAAGAATATACACAATAGCTTGTTAAAAGTACAGGTGTGTAACATTTCCCCAAATGCAGTCACATACCATGGTAGCATCAAGTCTAATATATTAAAATTAAAATATTGAAATGAATGGGTACCCACCTGAAATTGACACCTAGTGGGTCCTGACCCACAGTTTGAGAAACACTGGGGTATGGTATTAGGAACGAGTTCAGGTACTAACCAGTAACTGTAAATCAATCCCTGACTGAACTGAAGATTAACAGTGCAATCCTTGGCATAACTACTCAGAAGTAAGTCAAGTCTGTTTCATGGGGCTTACTCCTAAGAGAGTGTTTATAGGATTGCAGCCTCAGTTTCTCAAGTCCAGCAAGTAGGCCTTGCAAGACCTAGAAAAGGCCCTGAGGTCTAGCCTGGGGGGCATTAGACTGGCAGATCTTGGTAAGAGAGCTAAAAAAAAGAGCCTGAGATGCAGCCTTTTAGCAAGGCTGAGTTGCACCTCTCTATTCTGGGCCTTTGCCTGTTCTACAGCTTCATTCTGGGCAGCTGCTGAAAGGACTATATATTATATTATAGCTTGTATATTATAGCTTGTACTACTATTATAGTATAGCTAAGACCATCTTTGAGATTCCATCTGGAAGGGTAATGTACTGTACTGTTCATGTGCTCTTTTCTATGCTACTTAAAATCTTCTCTTCTAGTTAATACAACTATCCATCTATTGCTGTTAACCTTACATCAGTGCAGTTCTTGTCATTGCTCCTTTCTCATGAGCCCATCTATTCTGGGATAACCCAAACTCTCCCAACAAGAGTGACCAGATACAATGCCTATCCCTTTAACCATTGTATAGAAATAGGAATGTTGGCAGGTGCAGCTCAACATGAAAGGGTTTAAAAAGCTGCACTGTCAACATTCCCTCTTCCATACAATGGTTAAAGGGATAGCCACTCTAAAAGGGATAGTTAAAGGGATAGCCACTCCACTGTATCAGGAACTCTGCATTACATGCACTGAAAGTGGATTCAAGCTGTAGTGGAAATGCAGCCCAAATCCTCTCCATAAGCACCAACATGTATTGGTACAATTCAGTCATGGAAAAGTGAAACTTAAAGCTTCAGACCAGAACTAGTAGGCTACCAGAACTAGCTCACTGAATTCCCGGTCAGCTCCACCCCTTCTCCTAGTTTAGTGTGTGTCTAGAACACATGGCCTTAGATCAAGTCTGTATGTTTTGCATCCTTTGGAGATGAAATTAACAGTATGGAACACAGAAAAGGGGGGAATCAGGTAAGTTTATTTCATCTTGAGTTTGTTTCAAAAATTATCACATAGTAATGAAGAAGATAGTGAAAGCCAGTTGTTATGCAGGGATCAGAAGAAAGACCACTGACACCAATTCAGGCTGAAAACTCTTTATTCAGAGGAATGGAACCTGAACCAAGTCATAAAGAGCCTTGTTTAAGTCACCCAAATTGAGACAGGACCTGAGGCAAAGGCTGGTTGGTTCTCTTCTCTGGTTCTCAGAGGCTCTCCCAGGGGCTCCTTCCAGGGGCTCTCTCCTCAGCTCTCTCTCAGAGCTCAGCTTTCAGCTCCTCTCTGCAGCTTAGTCTCTCCCAGCTCACTCCTCACAGCTTCTCTTCCCTGGAGATTTCTCTGTAGAGCACACTCTCCAAGACTCCTCACAGCAGCTCTTTCCCTGTTGGTCTGCAGCTTGCTCTTCTTTCTCTGCTGTGCTTCCCTGGTGGTCTCTGTGCTGTTGCAGCCCCTTTTATAGTTCCAGTGGCTCTGCGCACCGCACTAATTTGCAGGTAGCCCTCTAGCTTTCCTCCAATGGTACTGCAGCCTTTTTTGCACATGGCACTTAAGTTCTTTGCACTTAGCACTAAAATCTCCTGCCTCAGCCCCTCCCAATTCTTAAGAGCTTGTTACGAGGTCATACATAGTTCACTTTACTCAGCAGCAGTGAACCTGTTGGCTCAGACAAAACTTAGTAACTATTGGCTCATGCAAAGCACAGGATACAATCCAACCAGGCCAAGTTACAGCAGTCTGGGCCCAAGTTCTGCACATATCACAGTCCTCGGATGCCCCTGCATTATTAGAAGAAGAAAAAGCAAATGAGGACTTTCACGAGGTAGAAGAAATGTAGTAGCACTACTCAAAGTGAGGAAGTTATCCCATTCTGATAAATGTTTTCATTGACTGTAGTTTCAGTCTTGCTTGTGCTAAGTTAAAACTGTTGATTAAAACTTTTTTTACAAATGTAGTAACATCTGGTTGGTAGGAAAATTTAGGAAGGGGGCCCAATGCCAGTTCTCAGTCGCCCTATCAGCAGTTGTGCTTTGCAGCAGATTGCTTCATCCAGAAGTGGAGCTACAGGAGGGGCGGCATGCTCCACAACACACTGTAAACGCCCCTCCCCCTCAGTGTCAGAGCCATTCAGGGCAGCAGTGGTATGTTGCAGTCACTGCCGCAAATGACGCTGAAGGGGAGGGGCGCTTATACAGCACATTGCAGAGCATGCCATACTTACCGTGTCGTTTCCCCCTGCTCCGCTTCTGGCTTCGTACCAGCACAGTTCAAGCAGTTTTTCCATAGTTTTAAATAGTTCTGAGCGAGGCAGTAAAGTGGCTCAGATTATTTGTGTTCATCTCACTACATCACAATTATCCCCTGCTCCTATCCCTTCAAAGCTGCCTGAATGGGGCAGTAATCCCCACCCCAGTGTACTCCAATTCTGACTGACAAGGCCTGTGGCCCATCTTCTGAACATGATGGTTCATTGGGTGCTTTCCCAGCAAATTTCTTTCCTATCAGCTTATTTACTTATTGGCAAAAAATACAACACAAATTGTAAAACAATCCATTAAAAATATAAAATTAACTAAGCATGATTAAAAATAAAATGACCAAACCGGTAAAATAAATGCTTTAGGTGAAAAAATAATCTGATACCAATATTGACCAACCATCACATCACAACCAGTCCTAAGGCCCATCTTAAGAGAGAGACTTGAGCCATATCCTGAAAGCTGAGGTGCAATCACCAAAAAGGCCCAGTCTTGCATGCCTGTCAAACAGACCTCAGACCATAGAAGGACATAGAGCAGGGCAGATGATGAATGGAGTGCACAGGTAGATATACATGGGAGGAGGAGATTCTTGAGGAGATTTTGGCCCTAGGGCAGTGGTATTCAAACTGGGGTGTTGCGATGCCCCAGCCTGTGGGTCCTGGCCTCTGCCCCCTTAAGGGGCGGGGCAGCCAGGAGACAGGGGGAAGGCAGCGGCGCGATCCACAGGATCGCACCACTCAGGGGGGCTGCAGGGGCTTCAGCAGGGCTCCCTAGGTCAGGAAAAGTGAAAGCGGAGCGATCGCGCCCCACTCCGCAAAACTGGAAGCTGAGCACAATCTCCCGGAGAGTTTGAAAACCGCAGCACTAGGGCCATTTGGGCCTTTCAGGGTAAGAACCAACATCTTGAACTGGACTCAGAAACAAACCAGTAGTCAATGGAGACAGTTTCATGGTGGAGGAATATGTGCTGCTTTCTTGGCTCCTGTCCAAAGTTTGCATTTTGTCTCAGCTGAAGTTTCCAAGTAATCTTCAAAGGCAGCCCTGCATAGACGACATTACAGTAGCCCAAGCTGGATGTTACTAAAGTGGCCAGGTCTCTCATTAATGCTCAGTCTGCTCTCACTCAGTTGATAAACTCTCACCCCCAAACTGCAATTCCTTTAGAACTGCATGGAACTACCCTGGAGGAAATACTCTGCAGATCAAAATGTGTGTGTGTGGGATTGCAGTCTTAATTAAATAAGTCATTAATTAAGCAAAATATATTGCAGGTCTACTACTAGGATACTGGTAGCTGTGGTGGGTGGACTTTGGCGTATCTCAGAGGAATTATTGACTCTTCTTAGCTCTTTTTTCCCTGTGTGAGAACAGAATGATTACCAACTCCCCTATGGATTGTGCCTAAATAGCTGTTGTTTGGCTTGATAACTGATGATTCATACATGGAACTTCAGATAAGAGCAAGCAGTTTTAATGGCAATCTAGTGCTATTATTTTGGAAAATCAGTACATTATTATCGTCATATGCTTGGGGGGGGGTTACTCCTCACAGCTTAATTCCCATCAAAATTACATAAGTGTGAATCAGGAATGTCTTAATAAATAAATAAATAAATAAATAAATAAATAAATAAATAAATAAATAAATAAATAAACAAACAAACAAACAAACAAACAAATAAATAAAGGCCTGGGATAGCTTTTGAGAGCCTAAAACATGCAGACAATCTCCTTTCTACCAACCTCCCTGCCAGTCAGAAGGCCAAGTTGAAATAAACAGCATGAAGAATGAGGGAAAAAATGTGATTTATCATTTTTCCACGGTTTTCATAATCTAATAATATTATCAGCAATGAGGATAAGATGAGAGGCAGGAAAAACTTTAATTCAATCAGCACATGTTTCTATCTTCACTTTGATTGCTTTTAATTCATCGACTTCCTGGGCTTCATCTCCAAGAATCTGACTTCATCGGGGAACTGGAAAATAAAGCTTAAATCAAACCAGACATAGATAGCCAACCAATGAGCAATTTGAGAAAATGATGGAGCCAAGATCACAAGTTTCCCAGCAAGCTATGTGTCAGTTGCTTACCCTCATGAGTAAGGGAAGGGCATGGAGTCTGAATCTAGGTCATCTCCAAGTTTGAGGGGGCTTTTCCTTCATGGGGGGTAGCCCCAAGGTTTGGGGAGCCTACGTAGCCAGCAGCTGTGGCAGACAGATTTTTTCACTTCTGTTAGTGGCTGCCAGCTGCAGCCACAGTTTTTTCTCCACAATGCAGCTGTCAGCAAACTAGAGGCCAGGGGCCCAAGGCTTCAGTGGTGGGCCCTGCTAGGGTCCCATCAGCACACAAAAGTTCTGTGTGCTAATGCCAGGCTTGTTTAGAGGCCTGGGAGAGACTGGATCAGGATCCTCAATGGCAGTGGAGAAAGTGTGCTGGTATTGAATTACCAACCACTAGGGATGAGAACAAGTCAAACTTCAGCCTGAGTCACAAAAACGTGTGTACATTTGAGTCACGTGCATGGAAGAGTTGGCAAAATACTGGAGTCAAGGACCCCTTGACTCGGCACTTGTCCCCATGCGTGCAGACTCGAGTCTGACTGTGTCTGGGTGTGCTTGCTTACTGTTTCACGGTGTGGGGCCATCATTCAGACCATATGAGCAGCAGGGAGGTTCCATTCAGGAGGCTAGGAAGGGTTAATGTTTGTATTTGCAATGAAGAGGAGGCGGGAGGTGGGAGCAGACTCTTGCCCACCTCTGAAAGAACCAATGATCATTGGACAAAGGATGGGAGATATGATATTTTCTTTGGATGAGATAGGGCAGAGGGAGGAGCCCGAGCACCTGCCTAGGAGGTGTTCTTGCCTTGGCATTGGCTCGAGTAGCCCAGGGAGGAGGAAGAGGCAGTTTGTAGCAATCACACTTTCCTCCTAATGGCTCCATTGTTACTTGGGAGGAGGAAACCTCATTGAACAACTGGCACAAATGGGACTACTTCTGAGTAGAGTTGCAAAGAATTGGGTCATACTGGTAAGCCTTGCAGCTGCTGCATGTGACCCTCCTCCCTCTTGCCACTTCTGTCCCCGCTCTCTCGCAGTTTGTTCCACCGCCTTGTTTACAGATGGGCGGTAGGGGAGTGTTTAAAGAGAACTCTCTCTCTCATGCACACACACCCCAGTGGCAGCCCTGTTTTTATCTGTAGCAGGCTTTTTAAAGGGGGTGACACAAAAAGGTGACTCAGCAACTCAAGAAGTTCCCCCATTATGACTCATTTTCTAGTTGAGTTGCAGGGGGGGGGGTGGAAACTCATGACTCGACTC
The DNA here is from genome assembly GCF_035046505.1 of Tiliqua scincoides. NCBI lineage: Eukaryota > Metazoa > Chordata > Lepidosauria > Squamata > Scincidae > Tiliqua > Tiliqua scincoides. The sequence goes on along the minus strand of NC_089827.1, from coordinate 32,673,155 downwards.
AAGTCAAGCCATGTCTGACTTGCCCATCCCTGCTAACCACCAAGGTTAAACATTTGGATTTGTGGCATCTGGTGCTCCAAAACCTAGAGCAAATCAGGGGGTTCCGCCACAAAAGAAAGCAGGTATGAGAGCACCTGAAAGGTATGAGAGTAACTGAAGATTGCGGAGGGAAAGCAGACACACAACTGGGCCTTCCATTAGCAATGGTATCAGCTACTTAGCAGTATGTAATTTTTAGAGGTGTTATGGGAGTAGTACTATAAATGCTCAGCATTAACAGGCAAAGGGGAGGGGTTCAGAATGCTTAAGGAGAGGGGCAGTAGTTAGTTTGTCTGAAACAAGATGACCCAATGAAACTGCCTTACACGGTGTGAGATCATAAGAACATAAGAACAGCCCCACTGGATTAGGCCATAGGCCCATCTAGTCCAGCTTCCTGTATCTCACAGCGGCCCACCAAATGCCCCAGGGAGCACACCAGATAACAAGAGACCTCATTCGGGTGCCCTCCCTTGCATCTGGCATTCTGACATAGCCCATTTCTAAAATCAGGAGCACATCATGCCTTGTAACCTGTAATGGATTTTTCCTCCAGAAACTTGTCCAATCCCCTTTTAAAGGCGTCCAGGCCAGACACCATCACCACACCCTGTAGCAAGGAGTTCCACAGACCGACCACACGCTAAGTAAAGAAATATTTTCTTTTGTCTGTTCTAACTCTCCCAATACTCAATTTTAGTGGATGTCCCCTGGTTCTGGTGTTATATGAGAGTGTAAAGAGCATCTCTCTATCCACTCTGTCCATCCCCTGCATAATTTTGTATGTCTCAATCATGTCCCCCCTCAGGCGTCTCTTTTCTAGGCTGAAGAGACCCAAACGCCATAGCCTTTCCTCATAAGGAAGGTGCCCCAGCCCCGTAATCATCTTAGTTGCTCTCTTTTGCACCTTTTCCATTTTCACTATGTCTTTTTTGAGATACAGTGACCAGAACTGGACACAATACTCCAGGTGTGGCCTTGCCATCGATTTGTACAACGGCATTATAATATTAGCCATTTTGTTCTCAATACCTTTTCTAATGATCCCAAGCATAGAATTGGCCTTCTTTACTGCTGCCGCACATTGAGTCGACCTGTCCACCACCACCCCAAGATCTCTCTCCTGATCTGTCACAGACAGCTCAGAACCCATCAGCCTATATGTGAAGGGTTAAGTGATATATAAGACCACTACGCCATCTAACCCATATTGTCTCCTCTGACTTGCAGTGGCTCTCCAGGGTCTCAGGCAAGGTGCTTTCCAATACTTGCCACCTGAACCTTTTGACTGGAGATGTCAGAGGCTGAACCTTTCTACATGCAAACCGAGTTCTACTGCCCGCCCGCCCCCCCCCCCAATATACACACCGCTGAGCTATGTCCACCTCCCATTCACCCTGGAAGAGGACACTTCGCATATACAGAGATAATTTTTCCAGAAGTGTTTCTTTTCTTTCCACATAAAGTGGCCATCGTTGGGAGGGTGTATTGCTAAATGGTTAGAGTCTGCTGCACATCATTCAAGCCACATGTTGAAAAAGAGAAAAGGAAAAACAAACAGCATGTAGCTGCATTTGCTAGATCTATTTCTTATATGACTTTCCCCTCCCATATATCCCATATATTCAAACCACACCATATCAGACAGAAGCAAATTAACTTGTACTCTGGCCTGCGGTTGTGGTGTTTGTTACACAGGTAAATACATGGTGGAGGAAAAAGAGAAACTTGTCATGTCCACACAAACACCCATATTTTAAGATTCTGAGCTTTCATCTCTTTGCTAGGAGGCTCAAGCAAACACACACACACACACAATCAAGAACTTTTCATGGCTGGCACTGTAATGAGCCCATTTTGTGCGCTATGACCTCATTACTGCTCATTTTTCCTTTCTGTTTTTCAACATTGAGAAAAGTGTTAATGAATCAGGCATTTGGAAATAATGCACACCTGGGGTCTTTTAAATCACACCACTGACACCTTTTGAACAAACACAATTCCAATCACTACCTGGGGAGGCTCTGTCCAGACAAAAATGGACATAATTTTTTTTTTACTTGAATTTTTTTGTTTTTGTTAAGCAACATGGCAGATAGCAGTTAGAAACACAGAATCAACACAGAATTTTTGTATATAAAAAATAAAAATTTCTCATGTTTGGCAAAAAACACTTGCCAAAACTTAATCGCCTTCCGTTGTTTCCAGACGGGAATGGATGGCATTCTGGAAGAAAAAAGATTTGAAATGGAGGCACAGGCTGCTGTCACTAAATCCACATACACCCCGAGGCCTGGTCTGTCCTTCTCCCCACCCCATCACCAACCCATTCTGAACATCCCCTCCATGTCCCACCCACCCCCTCCCTTTTCCAGCCCCTGCATGGCCTTACCAGCTCTGATGGGTCTTTGGCCTTCTGCTAGCACACGGGAGGCCACTCCAGCCTCCCCACCATCAGCCTGGCAGTGTGCACCAGTGGAGGCTGCTTTGTGACTGCTGTAAAGCAGTCTATGCTCACAAAGCAGCCTATGCCAGCACAATATGCAATATACCAGCACCCAGCTGGCATAGGATTGAGCAATAAATTAGCTTTAAGAAACGCTGTCTCAGAGAGACTAAGCGCACCTGTCAAGTTAAACAGTCTCTCTCTCTCTCTCTCTCTCTCTCTCTCTCTCCATACATACATACATACATACATACATACATACATACATATAGCAAGTTACATTTTCAACCGAAGTCGACAAAATTTAAGTTTCTGGCTAACATGCCAAAATGTCTTTGATAACATTCGCACACCTATAAAAACAAAAAGTTCCGTCACAGATTCCACTAAATGGGCCTTAGGTTGCAATAGAGCCGCACAGCTGCAAAAATATAACTGGTATCTAAAATATATTTTCGTACAGGGAAAACATTAATTCATTTTCTCCTCTGAATGCAAAGACTCCAGGTATCCCCTGGCAGGCAGGAGCTTCAAGACAGCACAAATATGATTCCTTGTGCAATGCATAATTCATTCACAGAGTTCATTGCCACCAGGCGTTGAGGATGTTGTGATAGTTTCCAGTATCAATGGCTTTTTATGGCTGCAATCCCAAGCATGCTTACTTGGAAATGCAGTGGAGGAAACACTGCTGAACACAGTGAGGCTAATTTCCAAGAATACATATGACCTGGGGTACACATCAGTTAATCTGGGACATTGTAAGAAGTTGAGGGAGGGACTATGGATACTAGATAGCCTAGCACATGGTGGTCTAACACACGGCCCTTGCCCACATGCAGCCTAAAAGGTCCTTTTAGGTGGTCCCAAAAGCCCAGCTGCAGCCCCCTACCGCCTCCTTCCACTTCAGAAGCTTTTTGGTCTCCCTGCTGTGCCATCCCAGCTTTGGAGAAGGAGAAGCCAAAATGGTGAGACAGAGAGATTAACAAGCCCTGCTGCACCCACCGCCACCTCTGCTGATTTGGCAGTTCAGAACATGAAAGTAATTGGCAGTGACATCATCATATCACCGCCATTACTTCCAGGTTGGCACAATTGGGGGTCACATAAGGGTCATGCCCCCCCCCCCCGGTTGCCAGAAGTTGGACCATCCTTTTCTAGTATTATACCAAGCTGCTAAGAAAAAGGCAAGTTGAAATCATGAGGAAAATGTGGTTCTGGATGTGATTATTGTACTTCCATTTTCTTTCACTGAATTATCTTAACATTGTGTGGAAATGGAAAATTTGTTGTATCAAAAAATAAGTGAAATTATTGATTCCATTTTAATAGGTAGGATTATTTTTATATTGCAGTATGCCTGAGGAAGAGCTTTACAGCTTGGAAGGAATTGGCTTTTAAGTTTAAACATGGCTTTCCACAGCACTCATGCTTTTTGGAGCTGGATTGGTACAGCTCTCTCATATCTTGAGAGAAGTAATTCCCAAGCTAGATGCCCTGCTAGTATGCAGAGAACTGTGTACCATGAGAAAGTAATTAGTTGGAACGGTGAAAAGCTCCTGGGAGAGCCCAGTGTATCCACCCCACAGAATGGGGTGCCTGTGTGATTCACTGGTCTGACATCATCTCCCTCTAGTCAGCCTCTACTAGAGGTCTATCATCCCCTTTCTAGAGGGAAGCATTGAGTCACTCCCAAAACAGAGACAGAGAAGAGTTACTCGCTTTTAGAGGAGCCGTTCATTTGGCATCTGACCCAAAATGCTCCCCCCATTTAGCTACCCCACTGTGAGCAGAAAAATGTAGCATTGCAATCCACACGTGCTGCTTTCACATTGGTGGTGCCGAGGAGTCTGCTGTATTGTGGCACAGTGGGCAGAGGTTAATTTGATCATTTTTGGGTGGTGAAGTGGCTGGGACTGCCATTTTTTTTTCCCTAAGGAGCCATGGGAAAGCTCAACATGATATAATAGTATCATTCTGGGAAGGCTTGGGGGGGGAATGAGAGCCATCAGTTGGGTCTGCCATTTTTCCCAGCAGCCCCCTTCTAATGACACTCCATCATAAGAACATAAGAACAGCCCTGCTGGATTAGGCCATAGGCCCATCTAGTCCAACTTCCTGTATCAGTACATCAGTGCTACCCAAACTTTTTAGCACAGGGACATACTTTTTTCAATGACAATCTAGCATGACCCACTACTAGATAAAAAAGAGAACTACAAAGAAATAATATTTTATTTATTAAGAATTAGTAAATTATTGCATGCAGGTATTTGCAATAATGCAGGTATTTGCATGCAGGTATTTGCTTGACTCTCCCTAGAAATGGGAGTTCAAAGTCAGTTCCCACAAACCTTTACATCCATTCCAGGGTACCCAGAGGGCTGAACTAGACAGCAAGATGTGCAGTTAGGGACTTCCAGGCCAAACAAAAGGCTGAAACTGGGTTCACACGTGATCTACACTACACCAGTTACTAGAGAAAACTGGAAAGCGAGACATTTTAATTTGGGGTTATGAAGATTACCTCATACCAGCTAATGATTTGCTTCTGCAAACTGAAAAAAGGTTCTTGCAAAGTTTTTTTTTTTTTTAATGTTTAAAAAACTTTTCACGACCCACCAAAAATCATCTCACAACCCATTGGTTGGTCCTGGCCCATAGTTTGGGAAACACTGCACCACATTATATGTTATGTTAGAGCCACCACTGCCAGTGCAAAACAGGGAATGGCAACAAAAACAGGTGGAATTGGTAAACCAGTTTTATTCCCCACTTTTCGCCTCCAACACCTGTCAAAAAATGCATGGCAAAAGTTCTCATAAGACAGCTTTTGTTTCAACCTTACATTTTACCTCTGCATGACTTGATCTTCTTCTAGCTGTTGTGCAGAAACACAAGGAGGAGCTCCTTTTGGGGAGTAAAGAACAGGGTTGTCTCCCATTTTAGGAGAAAGAAAGTGCGCCTGTCCCATCAAAAGCCTGAGGCAAACTGTGTGCAGGAACATATACACAAGCTCCAGCTTGGCCCTGACAGACCTGTCTGTTGCCACAGCACCAAATCTGCTAAGGACGTCCAAAGGCAGGTTGAATTCCCAGGAAAATGGTGTTCTGACATTCAAACAAAGTCATATGGCAAGTGAAATTCAAGTCACATAATGAGTTCCAAAGCAGCTGGTTTAAAAGCACAAAGATTTTACATTCATATTTTACTCGACAATGTATGCTCCGAGTCTCTATTAAGCCAGTCTTACGTTCTGCAGACGTTATTTTGACACATTTTTGAACTGGCTCTAGAAGCTCCTGTTTGTTCAGCTTTCCCCTTGGGCATGCCGAGAAGTTTGTTCCCTTGTAATTCCAGTTCTGCTCCATTGCGGTACATACTTCTTGCAGGCTGTGTTCCTAGTGCAACACCTGACTGACACAGGTGACTGAATTCTGAAAAAACCACCATGCAGGCATCTCTCTCTCTCTCTCTCTCTCTCTCTCTCTCTCTCTCTCTCTCTCTTCACACACATAATTAGTGAAAAAAGAGACCGTGCTAAGTAAGTTCAGAGGAAATGGACATTTTCAAATGCCCGAATGCACTAAGAACCTTCACTTTACCAACGTGGCACCAAGCAAATAGGTGGTAAAAATGTAACACATGCCTGCCAAGTTTCCTCTCCCAGAAAGGGAGACACTGCAGAAAGCAGAACACTCTTCTCTTCCTATCTAGCACTGTCTATGTACCTGCTGCATTATACAGTGTAACTCTGCAACACAGGCAAAAACACATAATATATCACCAAGCTTGACTCTTTATAGTGTTTTCTCCTTATAGAGTAATACAAGCAGAATTATATATTCTAAATGTAAGACTCAGCTGAGATCACACCTAAGATGAGAGGTTTTCTCTCTACAGAGTAACATAAGAAAAAGCACCATTTACAGGTGGGGCCTTGGCATCTGACCCCCAGAGATATCTCCCTGGGGGCCTCAGGACCCCCTGTGGATACAGAAAATCGCAGATAATCAAAACTGCAATCTTTGGTCCTTAAGCCCTCCGAAGGGGACCAGAGCTGACTACAAGCACTTTCCGAGTCACCCTTCAGTGACTCTAATGGACTCAAGTCAAGTTGCCCTCCACCTTAAAAAGCCCGCAATGGAAAAAACGGGGCTGATGCTGGGCTCTGAGTGTGTTGGAGTTCTCTTTGAACACTCCCCTGCTGTACTCCCCCATTTGTAAAGAGGGCAGCAGGGATAGGAGGGAGTGAGAGAGCCGGGACAGAAGCCGTGAGAGGGAGAAGGAGGGTCACGAGCAGCAGCTGGGAGGCTTACGAGGACAACCCAATCCTTGGCAGCCCTACTCAGAAGTAGTCCCACTGCAGCCGGTCATTCAATGAGCCTCCTGGAGCCATGCCATGAATTTCTCTGAGATGGCTAGGAACAGCCTCCTGCCTTCCCCACCATCTCCCCTCATTCTCTCCCTGGGTTTCTGCAGCCAGTCAAAAGGCAAGAATACCCTTGGCCCCTCCTCCTGTCCTCCCTCAGCCAAAGACAATATGAGAATGCCCCCATCCTCCACTGAACATTGCTTCTTTTACAGATGGGCAGGACAGTCCAGTCGCACCTCCCTGGGCTTCTGCAGCCTATTGTAAGGCAAGAAACCCCCCTCCCTTGGGCTCCTCCTCCTGCTCTCCCTCAGTCAATATTTGTAGTTTGTCCAGTAGTTTGTCCAGCGATCACTGGTTCCTTCCTTCCTATTAGAGATGGGGGAAAAACTCACTCCCACCTCTCCCTCCTGCCCGATTCATTAACCCTTTTCTGCCTCCTGGCTGGAACTCCCTGCAACTCGCCATCAAAATGCTTGTCCCACAAGGGTTTCCATGCAGTGAAAGAAATAAGCAAGCACCCCCAGACACAGGCAGACCCAAGTCAGCATGCTTGTGGACAAGTGCCAAGTCAGGGGGGCCCTGACTCAAGTCTTTTTCAGAGTCTTTTTCAGTCTTTTTCAGAGCCCGCATCTCAAGAATCACTGAGTCACCGAAAAATGTGCACTTTCGCGACTTGAGCTCAAGTAACTGACTCGAGTTCCCAACACTGCTGAGCACCTTTAAATAGGAGGCTGGAGATGGATTCTGGAACCTTATGTGTGCAAGGCACATGCTCCACCACTGAGCTACAGCCCGTGACCAGTGAAGTCCATGAAGCTCACTGAGGCTAGTCACCATTTCTCAAGCCTAATTTTTTAAAGATAAAATGTAGCTCTGAATCTGAGCTCCACAGATGAAGGACTGCATAGATAAAACAATAGCCATCCTATATTATTAGCTGGGTTAAAAAAAAATCCCAAACAAAACAAAAATCCAGTCTGAAACTTCTCTTTTCATGCTGAATTCCATGAATCCAGATTGAAATTTGAAGCCTGTAATGTCAATATTTAAGGAATGACTAAGCAATAATAGTGAGCATTACTATTTACCTTATGTCAGCCAACATACTGCATTAATGCACACCTGGTCCTTGCCAAAACATACATTACTCTGACAATAGATCAGCCTAAACAGCATTAATTCCACCAATGAGTGCAATTAACTTCCTATGGTTTCCAAGATCAATTCCAGCCAATGCCACAAAGAGGGTCCTATCTCAGTCTTATTCCACGGACAGCAGGAGATGCTGAAGCAGGGGGGAAGGGAGGGCTACCCCAAAGCACTTTCTTTTCACCAACAGCCTTTTAAAAAAATCTATCCCAGTATTATACCTGCTGTTCTCCAGTGCCTACCAGTGTTAGAGATTTGGTCTTCTCTGGGAAACATTGAAACTATGGATCTCTGACAAACTCTCAGCACTTTACCAAACTACAGTTCCCAGGATTCTTGGAGAAAGCCAAGGTAGTTGAATGGGTATAAAACTGAGACATGTTCAATGTGTTGTAGATACAACCACAGGTTAAATGACAGAGAAAAATGGTACAGTTAAAACAAAGGGGCATTGATGGAAATTTGTACTGAAAGCCATGGGAGCCATGAATTTGACAATCTTGGTTTCACTAACAGCAGAAGCTTCCTAGTAGCTCCTAGGTATGGTGTTACATAGTTACTAAGAGACTGAGGGCCAAATCCTATCCTCAACTGGCCTACAGGGTGTAGCAGTGCTTACACAGCCTGCATTACATCATGTGGGCTGGCCAGGGATCATGGCATAATGGAGAGGTAAGTACAAATTTTTACTTACCTAATTCACCTTGCTACGGTCCCAATGGGTCTACTCGGAACTGTGCAGGCACATAGGTTATCACCAGCATCACTGCCACTGATAACTACCCCCTGCTTTCCCCCAACACATCTTGTGGTGGCCTCAATCCGCTCCCTGATCCTCCCCCTCCCCACCCACAGCCCCCTCCAGCACCAACTCAATTCCTGCATTCCTATGGTGCATGTGCACATCCCCATTGCATATGTTGTTGCTGCAGCCACAGTGCCCTCAGAGTGGGCCTTCCCCTGACAGAACACTCATTCCATCAGCAAAGGTGTCCATAGGATTGGGCGTGAAACTCACTTAAGGTTTGAAACTTATCTCTGCCATGAACTCACTAGGTAACCGGAGGGCCTAATCCTATTCAAGTTTCCAGTGCCAGGGCAGCCGCAGTGCAACCCTGAGGAAAGGGAACAAACATGCCCTTACCTCGAGGAGGCCTTTGTGACTGGCCCCCTGCTGCAGGATGCAACGCATGTTCTGTTGGTGTGGCTGCACCAGCACTGGAAAGTTGGATAGGATTTGGCCCTCAGTCATGTCACGCAGCCCATATAGATATAATAATATGTACTTTCTTTATGTGGTTGTTATTCCATCAAGGAATTCCATCAAGGTATTCCATCAAGGTGATACATGTGAAGTATGTGGCACACTCAGGAAGCACTATACCAGCGGTGGTCAAACTTGCTTAACGTAAGAGCCACATACTATAAACTTCAAATGTTTGAGAGCTGCAATTTTAAAAAGCATTAAATTCTTGAATAGATTTACTCACAATGAACATTAAGCATATGTTTTAATCCAATGGACTCTTAGTTTATAAAACCTGAAACTTTCTTATTTACCTTTTATATTAATTGTGATAAAAAAAAGGAACTCAGGCAACATATTTCCAAGAGCCTCACATTATATGTCAGAGTCCCATGTGGCTCACAAGCCGTGGTTTGGCCACCTCTGCATTATATGGTGCCAAGTGAACAGCTAAAAAATTAGCTAGTTGGCTCAAATCAAACACTGTTCTGCCCCCGCTTTTTGGCCCTCATTGCAACTCAGCAGGCTTTCTCTTACTGCTGGGCTCACTATACCTCTGCATCTCTACCTCCTTGAACCTCTACTTCTTTTGGTCCTCACTTGTCCACCAGCACTTTTCCCTCCTTCACAGAAATTGGACTGCGCACAATTTCACAGCTTTGTTTCCTGAGTAGTTGGTATGTTCATGAGCTTCCCATGACTTCACAGTCCCAAGCCCAGTGCAATATAGTTGTCCATGGATGCAATACAATTGCATTCTTGCTACATTTTTGTACTTGGCTATAGCAGCAAACCTGTGTTATGTGCACTGACTAGTAAATAGGCCAGTGTGTTTTGTGGAGGAAGATTAGCTTAAGCAACTTTTTAATTGCATTCATCATAGGGACTAAAGCAGGGTGGTGTTCAGAAATCTGTAAGTGTGAAAGAACACAGTTTGAGTTTTGTGGCTAAGTAAATCAGTCATTTCAGTTTCTCCCTTTGCTGTTGAAGGCCTTAATCTCAGTTAATTGCTCTTCCCTAAGGTGTCTTGTGCAATGTTTTGTAAAATGAGGAGCCAGTTAAGTGCATGCAAAGAGGCAGACTTCGGGTGCCGAGCACAAAGATACAACACACCTTTCATTCTGTTGCCATTTGTCTCTGATTAACCATGTAAAGCAAAAGCCTGGAGAAAAAGGAACTGCACTGCTGTAAGCACTGGAACAAAGAGGGGACTGTGCAGAGGTTCATCAGTTCTGCGCAGATATTACACTGAATGCACAAAGGGGCGGGACTGGCGAACACATACTGTCCCCCTGCATGTCTGTTCATTACTTATGGAAGCAGCAGCTGCACAGTCCTAGGAATTCTTCCTGATCGTAAATAAGGTCAGAAATTGTGACTTACTAGAGAGTGCTTGGGGGTCAAACACCTGGTTTGCAAGCCAGGGCACCTAGCTGTGAGGACCCAGTGCATTTTCTCCTATGATCAAGAGCATGGAAAACCAGCAGTGCACCCCTAGGCTGCAGTCATTGTCAGCTGACCCAACCAACCAACCAATCCCTTCTCATCAAGAAACATGAAGCCTTGGCCCCAGAACTGGTCCATTCATTGGAGGAACTTGTCATTGTCACAGTATCCTCCTAGTGCTGTGCCTGGCCTTGCCCAATGCTGACTGATTGCCTTCTCTGAAACTTGGCTATGCTCTGACTGTGCTCCTGTCTCTGGCCCCTTGGTTCTTGATCCATTTGTTCCCACCTGAACATGACCTGGTTGAATCACACTTTTGAACTTGCACTAAGGTTGCCAGGTTGCAGGCACCCAAGAATTTGAGGCTTCTGAGGCATGGCTTGGAGAGGTCACAAGACCACCAACCCTTGGAAAAACTGGGCAGAGACATTTAGTGATAGGGTAGAGCCCAGTTGCAAAAAAGCAAGGCATGGCACTGGCCCTCAAATGGCTTGGGATCAACTTTGGTCACCCATCCACCAGGGAAAAAAGCAAAAAGTTAAAGGAACATGGTCATTTGAGATTTCATTTACTGAGTACTATTTCAGATTTCATTTACTGAGTACATTTGCACCCCACTCATCCTCCAAGGAGCTCGGGGTGGCATACATGGCTCTGCCTTGCCTAGGAGGCATCACTTGGAAATGGCAGCAGGGCTTCACAAGGCTGTACAGGGCAGACTCCATGCCTGGAGAATGGAGTTCTTCCCACTGGGCACTGCTGGCTGCTCATCAAAAAAAGATGGCATCAATATCACACAACCCTCTCCAACCCACTCTCTCTACCACTGCAAGACAACTTCAGTTGATGATGGAAGAGACACACAGCTCAATCCAGACTGCACGTTGGGCCAGCGCATTTCCCTTGCCCAGGAGGGTTGCAAACGTGCCATAAGGAGGTGGTACAAGTCTGAGGAGACCCATAGGGACCAGGATGCCTTACCCAGAGGTAAGGGGAAGAGTCTCCCCTTATCTCTGGCTGAGCCACTTTGGGCCGCTATCCTGCACTGGATACAGCGCAAGCCTATTGGCTTGCCTGTTCCAGTGCAGGATAGAATTGCACCCTCAGTCCCCTCTCAGCACTGACAACCAAGTAGTGCATTCACACACATTGACTGATGGCACATTCTACGTTTATCTCCCACTTTTCATTCATAAATAAAGCACCTTGCACAGTTACGACAAACCATAATGAACTATTATCAATAACACACTATTAAATAACAATAACAAAATAGAACAGGAGCTGCTACTAAAACAATCTAAATTCAATGGTCCAGCAATGTGAAAAGCCATCCAAAAAAGGAATGCATCTAACACCTGCCTAAAAACCGTACTTGAGGAAGGCAGCCTGAGGCACCTGGAAAGGGAATCACATAGCTGAGGAGCTGCCACTGGGAAGGCCCTGTCTCCAGCTCCACATCTGCCAAATGGATTTCTGTTAATGACAGGTCAAAAAGCCAATCTCAAAGCATTGGCAAGTTCATATGGGACAAAGCAGTCCTTATGACAAAAGACTGGCAAATATATGCAGTTTTAACCATTTTCATGTTTTCAAGAAGTGTGTGTTTGGGTGAGAATATCAGTTCAATCACTAGCTGGGGAGAGGAGAGTCTAGACTTGAACAAGGTGGGATTTCCCCCAAGTGAATGCCACTACCAACCCAGTTCTTTTAGGCCGTTTCTTCACAGCAACACCTGTGTGGAGTGAGCCAAGGAAACATGTACAAAAAGCAACAAACTACTCATCACGGAAATTGCTCACCATAAAAGTGAGCTTGGTTTTTGTGTGGCCCTCTAGTCTAGCCAGAGCCAGCCCATCCATAAGGGCAACTGAGGCAGCCATCTCAGGCAGCATGTTGGTGTGGACCACCCAACTCTGTGTGCTCACTCAGTGGTATCACTCGGGGGGTGCAGGCTGCACCGGGTGACACGCCAGGAGGGTGACGCGCCCTGGGGGGATGACACGCTAAAATCACAGCTTTATAAGAACATAAGAAGAGCCCTGCTGGATCAGGCCATAGGCCCATCTAGTCCAGCTTCCTGTATCTCACAGCGGCGCACCAAATGCCCCAGGGAGCACACCAGATAACAAGAGACCTGCATCCTGGTGCCCTCCCCTGCATCTGGCATTCTGACATAGCCCATTTCTAAAATGGAGGTTGTATATACACATCATGGCTTGTAACCCGTAATGGATTTTTCCTCCAGAAACTTGTCCAATCCCCTTTTAAAGGCGTCCAGGCCAGACGCCATCACCACATCCTGTGGCAAGGAGTTCCACAGATCAACCACACACTGAGTAAAGAGCTACCCCGTCATGCCATACACTGTTGGATGTGGAATGTCCAGTGGAACGCAATGCAAAAAACCAGAATGAAATCGCTAATTTCATTCAAAGGCTATGGTCAAAAAACCGGAAAGAATAAATGCATGGAGCCCTATGGAAAGTGAAAGTGAGCCGTATCGCGCATTTACTCTTGAGTAGGTATACTTGCCATAGTCTGTCAGAAAGGGCAGGCTGAGAGGAATCTAATAACACCAGAATGGTTCTGATCCAATGAATACATTTACTGAGCCGCCTTGGGTGCCCTTCTGGGAGAAAGGCGGAATGCAAATCCAATAAATAAATAAAATAAATACAGCCCCCAAAAAACACCTGAGAAGGTCCCTCCCTCCCAGCTGCGAGTCTATTGAACCCGAAATGAAGCCACATGGCCGCATTTACTCGCGAGTAGGCGAACTTGCCTTAGTCCATCGGAAAGGGAAGGCTGAGAGGACGCCAACATGGTCCTCATCCAATGAACGAAGCCCCCAAAAACACCCAAGAAGGAGGTCCCCCCTCCCAGCTGCGAGTCTATTGAGCCCTATGGAAAGCAAAGCAGCCTCAGTGTTGTGTTTACTCACGAGTAGGCAGACATGCCTTGGCTGGTGGTCAGGCCAGGCAAAGGGGAATGTGAGAACACCAGAATGGTCCCGATCCTATGGAGCTGGAGTGCAACAAATGCTCCAGAAGGCAGCCCCCACACACAGACACTAAAAAGGACAAGAAAAGAGGCTTCAGTTGGTAAGGGGCATGTTTTCTATTTTGTACTTGTAAAGCCAGGTGGGTCTTTATTCTGATATGCTTGAAGTAGAAGAACTTTAAGCTGGGCACTGGGGAGGGTTGGAAATCTCACTGATTCTTTTTGGGGGGTTGTTACTGCAGGCAGACTACAGAGTAAGCTCCATTGACCACTATGGGACTTACTGCTGAGTAAACATGCATAGGATTGGGCTCACAGGCTGCAACCCTACCCACACTTTCCTGAGAGTAAGCCCCATTGACCACAATAGGACTTACATCAGAGTAGATTCACTTGGTGGAACAGGACTGGCTCCCCTTATTTAATTTTTTATTTTATTTTAATTTAATTATTTATTTTAATTTGCTTAATGATATCACTTCTGGCCATGACATCACTTCCAATGGGTCCTGGACAGATTGCCATTCTAAAAAGTGGGTCCCAATGCTAAAAGTTTGAGAACTGCTGCAATAAGTTGTTAGTAAGTTGACACAGGGGTGTGTGTGTGTCTACAAGTTTTCAAAATCACTAAAATCAGAGTTTGGAAGAATAATACCATCATGTTATATATCAATCAATGCGTAATTTCATGCAGAATGCAATGAAACAAACCACATTGAAATATCTGTGTTCTAACAAAAGGTACAGCCAAAAAACCAGTGGGGGCGGGGCAATGGTACCACCATGCCCACCACCTAGGGTGTTGCTCCACCCACTGCATGGGGTGATGCGCAGGCCTCCCACCCCAGGTGACGCGAATCCTAGTGACGCCACTGTGCTCATTCACCTTCATTGCTCCTCCCCCCCACTCTAGCCCACCACTCTCCTCCACATTTCCTCTTCTGCACTGCCCCCACTTCTTTTTCCAATCTGAGGAGTGAGGTTGGCATATCACCAGGAAAGGAGGGGGCAGCATTTGGAACACTGCTTCAGGCATTGTCTTGGGCCTGCCCTGAGTCCAGCATTCTCTTTTCCATCCTACCTGAGATTCATCCCTAGCTGCTATTTAGAAGTAGCTAGCCTCTGACCAGGAAGGTCCCATGTCACATTCATATCTGTTAGCTGTGGAATGACTGACCCACCATTAATATCTCTGCCCCTTTAGACCAGCGGATTTCAAACTCTTTTGGAGAGTTTGAGCCACTCTAAATTCTTGCAGGGGGCGGGGGAAGGCATCAGGAGTGGGGGAAAGGCAGTTCAGGAGGCTGCAGGGGCTTGGATACGCTTACCACAGCTTTGAAAGTGAAAGCGGAGGAGCGATCGTGCCCCGCCTCCGCTAAAGCGGAAGTGGAGCACGATCACTCCACTTTCACTTCTGAAGCTGCAGGGAGCCCTGCAGAAGGTCACGCAGGGCTCCCCACACCCCGGGAGACTGTAGGAGGCTCAGGTACGTGCAGCCAAGCCCCTGCAGCCCCCCCCCCCAGCAGCAAGATCCTGCGGATCGCACCGCTGCCTCTTCCCTGCCTCCAGGCTGCCCCCGCCCCTTAAGGTGAAAGTGGCCAGGCCCATAGGCTGGGGCATCGTGACGCCCCAGTTTGAAAAGCCCTGCTTTAGACAGAGTCTAAGCCCAAGGAGTTTACAGTCTATGTTTCCATGAGGGTGAAAACTTAGGGAAACAGAAAGAAGAGAGAAGACTGAGAGATAACAATAACAAGGACTAGTTTTCCATTACATTTTGACACATAGATTCCAGTGTGGAAGACTCAGCACCAATGAAACATGTGAATTTTGTCTGAAGAATCGCTTCATTTGTTCATTGCATTTTTATCCTACCCTTCTTCCAAGTAGCTCAGGAGGGTGTGCATGCTGTCCACCTTGCCTCCTTGCAGCAACACTGCTTGGACTACATGAGAGGCAGGAGAGGCCAGACCTCAAATCTTTTCTGAGAGCCCTTTTGAAAGGCTGCAAGGGACTGATGCTTTTGCTAAAATTTGGGGGAGTCAGAGGGGGGCTTGTGGATTTCCTTGAAAAGCACTTACTTCTACCACCACCAACCCAATAATCCAAGCACTGGAACAACCTTGTGAGGTAGATTAGGCTGAGAGACATTAATGGGCTCCAGGTCATCTTGAAGAAGCTTTGTAGGTAAAGGGGGATTTGAACCTGGGTCTCCCCAATCTAAATTGAACACACTAGCCACTATACCACACTGCCTCAAAGAATAAGACTTTAATCAGGCAAATTCTCAGAGAGGGGTAGGTTAGCGAGATGCATTAATAGTTGATGGGGCCCTTAAGGAGAAACTACACAGATATTTCTTGATGAAAGAGGCATTTCTTGAAGGTCACATTTCCATGTCCTTTTGTCTCCCAGCCTATGACCCCCGGGAGAAAAGGGGACCTGTCTCACTGTGATGTCTCATTATCTATGGCCACTCAGTGGAATCACAGTAGCCAGGTGGCTTGACTGTCAAACAATCCCATCTTTCATTTCTCCAGCGTCTGTTACACGGCTCTCTTAGCCCCCAGCCCCCACCCTATTGGTCTGTGAAACAGACCACAAAAATGCAAAGAGGAAACATGTACCTAAGATGACGCAGAAAAAAAGAAAACAAAGTGAAACTATCCTTTGTCTAGCAAAGAGCTGAAACTCCTCTGCCAGTAGATTTAAATTGGGGGAGAACTGCAGAATGAATCAACTGATTGCAAGAAAAACCATCACTACCAACATAATTATTTGGTGTATTCTGTCACCTGACATCTGGATCTCAAACAGGAAGAGTGATTAAGGACAGTGCCTTGTTTTTTTGAAGGAGAAATACTATGGCTCAAACATACCTGAAATAATGTCCTCTTATAATAAAGCTATAGCCATGCAAATAGTTGCCATGTTGGAACCTCCTTGTTCGGATACATTATACCTCATAGTACCAAATGCTGGAGACAAAAAGGAGATGGATGAAGCACACTGAAAACACAGGAGAATGATCATTTATGACAATGTCATGTAGTAAATGCCTCATAAAAAGTGAGTGAAGAGTGTGACAATTTCAGAGTAAACACCTAGTTTGGAAGAAAACACCCCAGATTGTCACTATGATGTGCTGCATGTGGGGTTGACTTGAAAGGCTGCTTGGAAAATCCACTGGTTCTGAGGGCAGCAGCCAGACTACTCAGGGACTTGAACCTTTTGAGCATCCTTTACCAGCATTAGAAGATCTGTCCAGGCTTCCATTTTGTTCTCAGTCACAACTCAAAAGGCTGGTTTTAACAAAGCCTTAAACAGTTTGGAACCAGGGTGCATAGATGGCACCAGTGGGGAGGAATGAGAGGGGCTAGCTCCCCAGACAAGGAGCTTGTTGCTTGCCATTCCCTCTTGCTGTGCTGGACTTCTGTAGTAACTTGAAGGAAAGGTACTTTTCACATGGAGTACTTTTCCTTATCCATCACTATACATCTTCGGTTCTCAAACTCTCAGGGAGTTTGAGGACTGCAGTAAGTGCCTGCATGGGAGTGGAGAAGGCAGCAGGGATGGAGGGAAGGCAGCAACACAATCCCCAGGATCGCTTTGCTAAGGGGACTGCAGGGACTGGCATTTACTTACCAGTCCCTGCAGCAGCCTTCCAGGGGTGCGGGGAGCCCTGCGCAACCATCCACAGGGCTCCCCGAAGCTTAGAAAGTGAAAACAGAGCAATTGCGCCCCACCTCCACAAAACCGAAAGAGCAGCCCGATCACTCCACTTTCACTTTTTGATGGCTAGAGAGCCCTGCTGAGGGTCACGCAGGGCTCCCTGCACTCCCGGGAGGCTGCTACAGAGACTGATAAGTGCATGCCATTCCCTGCGCCCCCATTAGTCCCTCCCCCTGCCCCCGTCCCTTAAGGGAAAAGAGCCCAGGGCCCTTAGGCTGGGGCGTTGTGACGCCCTAGTTTGAGAAGCCCTGCTATACATAAAAAGCAACACTAATAACAAAGAGCAGTTCCCCATGGGCTCATTTCCACTTATGTTTAGAATGGGGCTATTAATGGTTTATTTCAGAAATATATGAGAAAGCCCCCTCCCTCCCCGCATTTTGTTCTCCACAATATTTTTGGTCTGGTGCTGTCACTGCCAGGATATCTAAAGGACTGCTGTCTCCCTTCTGAGCCTGCCTGTTCCATAAGATCAGTCACTGAGGATCTGTTCTGGGTACTCCTACCATCAGGTGGGTGGTAGATAAGTGAAAATTGGTGCAAAGGGCTCTTCTGTGCTGGTGCCCTGTAAAGAACACCCTCCCCAGACATATTAGTGGTGCCAAAATAAAGATGTGTGGTTCACTCAGGTGTTCAAAGTGGCTTTGTTGCTTGTTTGCTCTGCCATTTCTTGCTCCCATTCTGTGCTGTGTCTTTATGTGTTAGATTGCTACTTGTTTTTTTTCTATTTATTTATTTAACTCTAATAAACATAAAATATTTTATGTTTATTATTGTTAGATTGCTACTTGTGAGGACTTTTAAAATCTTATTGGTAGAGGTAGGAGAAACTTTTTCTTTTGCTGATTTCATTGTTTCCAAAGTTAGAAGTGTAGAAAGCAGTCATGTGTTTTTATCAAAATTACATTATAATTATAAATGATAATTGCTTTAAAAACATACTGTGTAAGTAATATAGGGGGCAATCCTAACCAACTTTCCATCACTGACATAGCTGTGCCAATGTGGCATGCACTGCATCCTGCAGTGGGGAGGCAGTCAAGGGGGCCTCCTTAAGGTAAGAGTATGCTTGTAACCTTACCTTGGCGCTGCATTGTGGCTAGGTCAGTGCTGGAAAGTTGGTTGGGATTGCACCCATAGATGGTATAATGTTAGCAGATGCAGTTACAATCATTACCTGTACCTGCCCCCAATTAAATAATAAATAAAAACCAAATAAGATAGCCAATTTGGGGGGTTTTGTTTGTACAAAATGAAAAGTGCAGAAAGCTGTGTTATGTGTTTGTATTGCATTATCACAATTTTCTCCCACCTCTACTTATTGGTGTTGATGTGTTAACTGACTGTAATTTGGCTGTTCATTCATTACTATCATGTGCAACCTTGGCAGCCATGTAGCAGAAAGATGAGGTGGAAAATGAAGATGGTATCACCTCATAGACAGCCCTAAGTGCAATATAGCACTGGCTAGGATGAGTCTCCACCACCTGGACCTCTGATCCCTGCACATAGGTAGGAGCAGCCTGACTGCAATCTGTGTAGAAAGCACCACTGTGTCTGACACCTGTCCCTTGAACAAAGGGTTAGGAAATAAAACAACAGCTCCTACTGAGTTTGACATCCACCCGTTCATTGGTCAAGTCAAATCATCTGATCTTGACCAAAGGGACATCCAGGGGCTGACCTGCAGTTTCCTGCCTTTGAACCCCAGTCAGAATGGTAGGATCCCAAGGCCATATAAGAACCTGGCCAGTTTGAATCAAAGCACATGTTTGTTCCAGCACTTTCAGGGTTAACCTGGACATTGCTGGAGCCTGCCCCTTCCTGGCTGGAAGGGGAAGCACAGACCATTGGAAAAGCATTCATGCATCTTAGGTAAGTCATAGTAGACAGTTACTCTAGAAAATTTACACACTAGAAAATTTACATTAGAATTAACTATTTTCATTTTGCCTCTACCTTAAAGACCTCTTTTCATTAAATTCAAGTGCCTGTTTTGCCTGTTTGACCCTCACACAATTTC
Source organism: Tiliqua scincoides (assembly GCF_035046505.1). Lineage (NCBI taxonomy): Eukaryota > Metazoa > Chordata > Lepidosauria > Squamata > Scincidae > Tiliqua > Tiliqua scincoides. The sequence goes on along the minus strand of NC_089827.1, from coordinate 32,653,699 downwards.
CCCTTTATGAAGTTCTTGCCTGTGGTATTTCTTCTCTGCAAAGGGCTAGAGAAACTCCTAAAGAAAATATAATAAAGACTTCAGGTGAAAGAAGGGAAGGAACTGGCAGAGGAGAAAAAAGGAATTCCACCTTGGATCCCTTCAGGGAGGAAGGTGGAATATAAATGCAGCAAATAAAATTTGTTTTTGTACTCATGGTTAAGATCAACTGCGAAGAGAGACTGAGATATTCTTAGCAGAAGAAAAGCAAATGTGAATGGGAAAACATGAGTTTATCATGGCATTGGTAATAGGAAGAGAATAGGATTTGCTCCGGAGTCCCTCTGGAATTCTGATGCAACAGCAAGGGTAACAGGGATGGGGTGAAAGCCAGCATGGAGAAGTAGGAAAATGTGTGGAATGTTAAGCAGACTGAGCCAAGGAGTCCGGAGCAGAAGAGCAGGAGGCAAAGAAGCAGCAACATAGTAGGGTGGCAGGCCCCAACCATAACATGGTACTGAGGGCATGCCTTTGTCCTCCTGATCAGAATGTCGATGGTGGACTTGACTTGGAGAAAGGAATCAGGGAGGCATACAAAGGAGAAAATATTATAGTTATGGATGACCTCAATTACTATCACAGAGACAGGGTAAATTCATGTTCAGGTCATGGCAACAGAGGTGTAACTAGGGTGAAGCCTGAGGGGCACCTGCTCTAGGCGCTACGTCAAGACTGCCCCTCAGAATCTGCCCTAATTTTGAAGGAAGTGCTGGCAGCTTCACGCCCCCACCCCCCATTCTTTCTCCTTCAAAAGGGAGCCTTCACAGGAGACGCAACAGTTGCAAAGCCACCAAAGCAAGCTCTCTCTCCTCTGGGGAAAACCCAGAAATGACATCTCGATGTCACATGATGTTGTGACATCACTGCCCTGGGCACTGGGGCAGTGTGTCATGCTTCTGCATGACAAAGAGAGAAAATTTCTAGATACACGATATGATTTTACCCTAGAGCTGTTGGTTTTGGAGCTGACCATAAGTGGGGGCAGCCCTTGATTTAATCCTCTGTGGTGCCTAGGATCTAGTGCAAGATGTAAGAGTTGTTGAACTAATAGTGACCATAGTGCTGCCCAGTTCAACATATATGTAACTGAAAAGTTTCTGAGGAAGTCCAACACAGACTCATTTGACTTCGACAGAGAAGACTTCACAAAAATTAGATTAGTAAAATGGAAAATGAAAGTCAAGAGGGTCAGATCTCTCCAGACTGCATAGAAATGATTTAAAACCACAATAACAGATCCTCAAGTGGAAAGTATGGGTATTCCACCTTTCAGTACAGAAATTGCGGGTACAGGTATACAATAAGAACAGCCCCACTGGATCAGGCCATAGGCCCATCTAGTCCAGCTTCCTGTATCTCACAGCGGCCCACCAAATGCCCCAGGGAGCACACCAGATAACAAGAGATAACATCCTGGTGCCCTCTCTTGCATCTAGCAATCTGATACATAGCCCATTTCTAAAATCAGAAGGTTGCACATACACATCATGGCTTGTACCCCGTAATGGATTTTTTCCTCCAGAAACTTGTCCAATCCCCTTTTAAAGGCATCCAGGCCAGATACTGTCACTACATCCTGCGGCAAGGAGTTCCACAGACTAACCACATGCTGAGTAAAGAAATATTTTCTTTTGTCTGTCCTAACTTTCCCAACACTCAATTTTAGTGGATGTCCCCTGGTTCTGTTGTTATGTGAGAGTGTAAAGAGCATCTCTCTATCCACTTTATCCTTCCCGTGCATAATTTTGTATGTCCCAGTCATGTCCCTGCTCAGGCTCCTCTTTTCTAGGCTGAAGAGTCCCAAACGCCGTAGCCTTTCCTCATTAGGAAGGTGCCCCAGCCCCGTAATCATCTTAGTTGCTCTCTTTTGCACCTTTTCCATTTCCACTATATCCTTTTTGAGATGTGGCGACCAGAACTGGACACAATACTCCAGGTGTGGCCTTACCATAGATTTGTACAATGACATTATAATATTAGCCGTTTTGTTCTCAATACCTTTTCTAATTATCCCAAGCTTAGAATTGGCCTTCTTCACTGCCGCCGCACATTGGGTCGACACTTTCATCGACCTGTCCACCACCACCCCAAGATCTCTCTCCTGATCTGTCACAGACAGCTCAGAACCCATCAGCCTATATGCGAAGTTTTGATTTTTTGCCCCAATGTGCATGACTTTACGCTTACTTACATTGAAACGCACCTGCCATTTTGCTGCCCATTCTGCCAGTTTGGAGAGATCCTTCTGGAGTTCTTCACAATCACTTCTGGTCTTCACCACTTGGAAAAGTTTGGTGTCGTCTGCAGACTTAGCCACCTCACTGCTCAACCCTGTCTCCAGGTCATTTATGAAGAGGTTGAAAAGCACCGGTCCCAGGACAGATCCTTGGGGCACACCGCTTTTCACCTCTCTCCATTGTGAAAATTGCTCATTGACACCCACTCTTTGTTTCCTGGTCTTCAACCAGTTCCCAATCCAGGAGTGGACCTGCCCTCTAATTCCCTGACTGTGGAGTTTTTTCAGTAGCCTTTGGTGAAGGACTGTGTCGAACGCCAATACAGGCGTTCCAATATTCCAATACCTGATACCACCAAACCCATGAAGATGCCAGCAGGGCTTATGAGTGGAATCAAGGAAGCTATAAAAGGCAAGAAGGCTTCCTTCAGAAAATGGATGTTTTGCCCAAATGAGGAGGACAAAAAGAAACACAAACTCTGGCAAAAGAAATATAAACTGACAATAATGGATGTGAAGAAGAAAAAAAAACAATTCTGAGAAACACGTGGTTAAAAACATCAAGGCAGGCAATAAAAACTTACTTAAATACATTGAAACAGAAAACCTGCCAAGGAGGCAGTTGGGTTTAGATGAGAGGGGAATAAAAGGAAAGCTTAAAGAGGATTTAGAGAGATGCTGAATGAATTCTTTGCATCTTTCTTCAATACAGGAAATGTGTTAGCTCTGGGTTCTGAGTGAAACAGAAACACAGCTAACGAATTGGTCCAGGAGCAGGTGCAGGCTGCTGAGTTAGCAAAAATCAACAAGCACCTGTGACAGACACACCCTGGGTGTAGCCAAGCCTGCAATGATTGGCTGATCTAACCACTTAAGGGTTAGTATGCTGAACCTCCAGTGCAGTAGTAGGGGTGTAGGAAATAACTGAGAAACTGCTGCCAGTGACTGTGGAGGCTAGATATTTGTATGTATATGTGTGATTACTGACCATGGACTGGACCTTGACTTTGTATTGTGGGAAACTGATTAAGAACATAAGAACAGCCCCACTGGATCAGGCCATAGGCCCATCTAGTCCAGCTTCCTGTATCTCACAGCAGCCCACCAAATGCCCCAGGGAGCACACCAGATAACAAGAGACCTCATCCTGGTGTCCTCCCTTGCATCTGGCATTCTGACATAACCCATTTCTAAAATCAGGAGGTTGCGCATACACATCATGGCTTGTACCCCATAATGGATTTTTCCTCCAGAAACTTGTCCAATCCCCTTCTAAAGGCGTCTAGGCTAGACGCCATCACCACATCCTGTGGCAAGGAGTTCCACAGACCGACCACACGCTGAGTAAAGAAATATTTTCTTTTGTCTGTTCTAACCCGCCCAACACTCAATTTTAGTGGATGTCCCCTGGTTCTGGTATTATGTGAGAGTGTAAAGAGCATCTCTCTATCCACTCTGTCCATCCCCTGCATAATTTTGTATGTCTCAATCATGTCCCCCCTCAGGCGTCTCTTTTCTAGGCTGAAGAGGCCCAAACGCTGTAGCCTTTCCTCATAAGGAAGGTGCCCCAGCCCCGTAATCATCTTAGTCGCTCTCTTTTGCATCTTTTCCATTTCCACTATGTCTTTTTTGAGATGCGGCAACCAGAACTGGACACAATACTCCAGGTGTGGCCTTACCATCGATTTGTACAACGGCATTATAATACTAGCCGTTTTGTTCTCAATACCCTTCCTAATGATCCCAAGCATAGAATTGGCCTTCTTCACTGCCGCCGCACATTGGGTCAACACTTTCATTGACCTGTCCACCACCACCCCAAGATCTCTCTCCTGATCTGTCACAGACAGCTCAGAACCCATCAGCCTATATCTAAAGTTTTGATTTTTTGCCCCAATTTGCATGACTTTACACTTACTGACATTGAAGCGCATCTGCCATTTTGCTGCCCATTCTGCCAGTCTGGAGAGATCCTTCTGGAGCTCCTCACAATCACTTCTGGTCTTCACCTCTCGGAAAAGTTTGGTGTCGTCTGCAAACTTAGCCACTTCACTGCTCAACCCTGTCTCCAGGTCATTTATGAAGAGGTTGAAAAGCACCGGTCCCAGGACAGATCCTTGGGGCACACCGCTTTTCACCTCTCTCCATTGTGAAAATTGCCCATTGACACCCACTCTCTGCTTCCTGGCCTCCAACCAGTTCTCAATCCACGAGAGGACCTGTCCTCTAATTCCCTGACTGTGGAGTTTTTTCAGTAGTCTTTGGTGAGGGATCGTGTCAAACGCCTTCTGAAAGTCCAGATATATAATCTCCACAGGTTCTCCCGCATCTACATGCCTGTTGACCTTTTCAAAGAATTCTATAAGGTTCGTGAGGCAAGACTTACCCTTACAGAAGCCATGCTGACTCTCCCTCAGCAAGGCCTGTTCGTTATGTGTTTTGAGATCCTATCTTTGATGAGGCATTCCACCATCTTACCCGGTATGGATGTTAGGCTGACCGGCCTATAGTTTCCCGGGTCCCCCCTCTTTCCCTTTTTAAAAATAGGCGTGACATTTGCTATCCTCCAATCTTCTGGCACCATGGCCATTTTGAGGGACAAGTTGCATACCTTAGTCAAGAGATCTGCAACTTCATTCTTCAATTCCTTAATAACTCTTGGGTGGATGCCATCAGGGCCCGGTGACTTATTGATCTTTAATTTATCAATGAGGTCTGAAACATCTTCTCTTTTAACCTCTATCTGACTTAACTCCTCGGTCAGGAGGGGTCGTTCGGGCAGCGGTATCTGCCCAAGGTCTTCTGCCGTGAAGACAGATGCAAAGAACTCATTTAATTTCTCTGCCATCTCTAAGTCTCCTTTTATCTCCCCTTTCCCTCCCTCACCATCCAGAGGGCCAACCGCTTCTCTGGTGGGTTTCCTGCTTCTAACATATTTGAAGAAGCTTTTATTATTCCCCTTAATGTTGCTGGCCATACGTTCCTCATAGTCTCGCTTGGCCTCCAGTATCACCTTCTTACATTTCTTTTGCCACAGTTTATGTTCCTTTTTATTCTCCTCATTAGGGCAAGAATTCCATTTACGGAAGGAAGCTTCCTTGCCCTTCACAGCCTCTCTAACTTGGCTGGTTAGCCATGCGGGCACCCTCCTGGATTTAGTGGAACCCTTCTTTCTTTGCGGTATACACCTCTGCTGGGCCTCTATTACTGTTGTTTTAAGCAGTCTCCATGCACTCTGGAGAGATTGGACTCTTTTTACCCTCCCTTTCAACCTCCTTCTAACCAGCCTCCTCATTTGAGGGAAGTCCGCCCGTCGGAAGTCAAGGGTTTTTGTTAGAGATTTGCCTGGTATTCTTCCCCCAACGTGCATGTCAAAACGGATCGCAGCATGATCACTGTTCCCCAATGGCTCAGTAACGTTTACATCTCTAACCAGGGATTTGTTATCATTGGACTGACTGATCTTTGTGCTGACTTGGACTGTTTATTGACTATTCTGATATCGCTTGCTCAAAATATAACTGCTGCTTGAAAGCACTCTGCAGTATATGCTGTTTCTTGCAACCTGCTCACATTGGGACAAAACAGGGACCCTACAACACCTAACCTTAACAAAATGTAGAGCAGATACCATGCCAACTGACCTTCTCATAGAGGGAGTCTGAAGAACTAAGTCAAATCTAAATGAAAAGGGCAAAAATTCTAGAATGTGTTGATAAATTAAAAATTAGCAGATCAATGTCCAAGAAGGTGGCCTGGCCAATCTTCTAACAAAAATATGTAACTTATCCTTTAAATCAGCCTCAGTGCCAGAGGACTCAAAGGTAACCAATTGATATTTAAAATATGATCCACAGGAGATACAAGAATTACAGGCTGGTCAACATCCTGTTTCAAGTAAACTAGTGGAAAGTATAATTAAAGATAGCATTATTAAGCATCTAGAAGAACAAGCCTTGCTGAAGGAGAATCAGCATGGTTTTTGCAAAGGTAAAGCCTGCCTCGCTAATGCTCTAGAGTTCTTTAACAGTATCTATAAGCAAGTGGATAGAGGCCATCCAGTTGACACTGCATTCTTGGATGTTCAAAAAGCTTTTCATAAAATCCTTTGACAAACCTTGTTGAGTAAACATAGCATTTGTGGAATAAGAAGACAGGCCCTTTCATGGGCTGGTAACCAGTTCAAAAATCAAGAAAGAGATCTAGAGGTTGTTACGTGAAAATCCCCTTTTCCCTTCCAAGTTGTGTTTTTATATCTGGTTATGTATTTTGGACTAAAATGCAGGCCTAAAATTTCTCTTACAGGCCACAAAAGGAGTAAAATCATAAGCTCACTCATTTCTCATGTTGTTGGCCACCTTCAGTCTGGGAAGACTCATTTTCTCTAGAGACACTGGAAATGCCTTTATTGTTTAACTCAATCACTGAATATGCAAACACCTTAAAGGAAGAGGACTTTGGCAGCAAAGTCTATCACCTATTGTTAACTAAATCACAGCCATTAAGCTACCTCCAGACTCCAAAATCCAGTAGCAACAGGAAGCAAGCTACTCACCCCTCCCCCAGAGTCAGGCTTTGCTGATAGCTGATTTCTGGACCCTTCCACCTTTTTTTACATACTCCCCCAGAGTCAGGCTTTGCTGATAGCTGATTTCTGGACCCTTCCACCTTTTTTTACATACACACATGTACCTGTGTGTATACTTAGCATGTGCACAGCTCTGGGATACTTCCGGTCAGTTTAGGTTAGCTTCCAGGTCAGACAACCCCTTAAGAGTAAGCTCCGAGCACATGCTCTCTCTCTCTCTGGCTGCCCTCCCACGGGAGTGGTCCTTCCTAGGACTCTTTCCCATCCAACTGCTCCCAGGACAGGTAAATATATCTTGCGTCTAAAACTCACTCCCTTCTTCCCTATCTATTCCTCCCTTCTTCCCCCATCTTTAGTTAGCAAACTGGGTTTAGCAGATTAAGGAACCTCTACAACCTATCCGTTTCTGATTCCTTTTTGGATGCACCCAAATACATAGCACATGCAGCCACCATAAGCTAGGTACACTAGACACAAGTACTAGAAATCTATACTTATCAATTCTCCATGTGTATTATGTTTACCTTTGTGTGTTTTTGCAATAAAATATAATCCTTTGATTGAAAGTTACCTTTCTCCCAGTCTCCTCTTTAAGCTAGACAAGGGATCTCTTTGCTTTACACTGTCTTGTTATCCACCCTGCGATCCTAAGAGTTTCCAAAGGGCTAATGTACTAATTCCCCTAAACAGAACAGCCCTTTTTGGTAACAAGGTTGTGGTGTACAGTTCAGTGAAAATGTCAATGTATGACCGCTGTGAAAAAGACATATGTTGAGGTCATTAAGAAAGGGAAAGAATAAGACTTCTTATGATGCCCATAATGCCCACATCTGGTATACAACTGTTGGCACACCTCAAGAAAGATATTATAGAGCTAGAAAAGATGCAAAAGAGCAGAGAGCTGAATAGCATCTCTGGGACAAGAAACAATTCATTTATTCACTTTCAACCCAATCATAATAGGGACCTTATGCTGCCAGAACTGCAGCATACTGTCATTTATGACTGTCGCAGAGCGCGGCACACCATTCAGCATGGCCTGGCTGCTGCCACATACTCCTGAAGAAAAATTCATGAAGGACCAGAGGATTATTAATAATTACTAGTCGTGATGGCTGTGTGCTACCACCCAGTTTCAGTGGCAGTCTACCTCTAAATCCTGGGTGCAGAAGACAAATGGCAGAAGTCTGCTTTCGTCTCCTGCTTGTGGTCTTCACAAAGGCTGCTGGTGGGACTCTGGGTGAAACAGATTCTGGACTGTATGTGATCTTGGACCATATAGTTCTTATGTTCTTATAGGTTGGTGACTTAGGAATGGGTAAGAATTCATACAGTGATTTTAGAAGAGCAACAGAAAACTGCAGAGAATTTAAAGACTGAAAAATACTGAAAGCCTTTGTGCCTCCATTAACCGCCTCCTCAGTCTTTTGAACTCAAGCCTCATTTGTCATCTTCCTTTCCTTTCAGGTTCCCTGGAAAAGGAATAGAACTCCCAAACTTCAATCAGCAACTCAAATAATATATTGTTGTCTTGATTATGCCATTTCAGACTGGAGAACTTTGATGCTCAAATGCTTAGTGATAGGGGGGGTTCACCCTGCATACAGAAAACTAGCTTGTCAGAGAGAAGGCTAGGCTGAATGCTTTCGCCTGATATGCTGATTTTCTACATGCTGGGGATAGTTTTCCAATAGAGAGTCCAAAATAAAGCATCCCCCACCTGCGGCTCAAAGTGGTACAGTGCAGGAAAAATTTTGCCACCCTGCTTATGTTGGTTGAAAAAACTGGCTGGGTTTCAGAGAAACATTTGTTTCCCAGGTGAATGAATCCATCATTATTCATCTAATTCCATAAGCAGTTATCCTATTTTTCTCCTTTCGAAATCAAAGAAATGTGATGTGGTTACAAACTCATTCCCTTGTATAATTATTCCTTCCAAGTTAATTACAAGATGCTCTAATTAATTGTATTTAATGATTAACGTACAAAACACAGACAGGATGAACATAGCTCAGAGAACATTTGCTCTTGAACATTTGAGATAGGTCCAGACTAGTTTTTCCTCTTATCAGGGAAAGGTTGAGAAATTAAAAAGGGAAAGAGAAATGGAGAAAGAGAGAACATCGTGAGGCTGTGTTGGAAACAAAAAAATAATGTCCTAACGAGAGCATATTTTTCCTTTGGAACTCAGTTGCTGCCTCCTACCACTTCCCCACCCAAATTTTGATTACTTTAATTGGATTCTGCTTGTCATTTACTCTGGTGTTCATTTGTACAATAATTAAGTTGAGTTGAGTTGGTGTACACTGTTACATCAGAGTTTATATTATGAATTCATGCTGTAATTATAGGCACACACACACACAGAGGGGAATAAATATGTTGGGCCTGGTGGACGGTCCATTTAGCTTACCATCTGATTTCCAATGGTGGTCCCAACTTAGAGCCAGCTGGGATGTCTTACTGCATGCAACAGGGCTTCTGAAACCCTGAAGCCGGTGTTGACTGTACTGAATAAGATGGACCAATGGAAAGGAAACATAGGACTAACATAGGAAAGGCAGTTTCCTATGTTGAATCTCTGCCCACCTCAGCCAACACATCTTATACAATACGTATTAACTCTGATGAGGTTTATGGCATTGTAAATCATAAGCATATGGATGGTCACCTTAAGCACTCCAAAAACACAACCCTTATTAAAGAAGACATAGAAGATGTTAACTCATACTTATGTGACTGTGTATTTCCACTCATATATGTGAATATATTGTAAATTCAGAGGAGAAAAGGCAACAAGATTAAGGGATATTCAGTCAGAGAAACTGGAGGAATTTTATTTTCAATTGTTATTAAGAAAATGTTTAAAGAAGGAAACAGGAAGAAGGAAAATAAAAGGGAATGTGTTTAGGACCACAATCTTTAAGTATATGGAAAACCCTCTTTTTTCAAAACTTGCATGTAATCCCACTTGAAGCTTCTCAGCTAGCGTTGTCTCTGCAAAACAGACTCCATAAGAAACTTTCAAAGAATAACTTAAGCGTCCCTGAAGTGTTTTTGACTTTCATTGGCTCATCCAGTATTAAATCAGTTGGCAACCCCCAAACAAGGATTTCACGTTAACTCGGGCACATGCAAGTACAGCAAATGTCTCTTTTAGAAAAAAAGAAGAAAACGGTCATTCCGACCAATTTTTCCCAAGTCTGTGTGCATTGATTACAGGTTTGAATTGGTGTTTTTTCTTCCACATTAAAAGTTCTTCTTTGGACTAAGCCCCTGTCAGTAAAAATTTTTGAAGCACGATGATTCATGAGTTGGTAAAGGATTTGGAGGGTAGGAAATGGGGGGAATTGAAGGGGAAGTAATCCGCTGGCAGTCTTGCAAATCAGCATTTGAGACTAACATTTATTCTGGTTAGAATTTATTCCATAATGTATGTATTTCCCCCCCCCCCCTTAAAACTGACTTTGAATATTCTTTATGCCCTGGTCTACATATCTATTTGTTTTATTAAGTATACTTACATGCTGCCTTTTGTTTTACAAAAAAATTAAAATGATGGTTTCATGCCATCATGGTGGTTTCATGCAAGTTAACAGGACTGGTTGCTTATGGGACTAAGGTATTTGCACCCTGGATGATTGTGTCCTGGTCAAATGCATCCCAAATGCCCAACACTGGGATGCATTTGACTGTGTCCCAGGATGCAATGGTCTTGTCATTGATGCTTACATTTCAGAATCAAGCTCAGTATGTCCTATTCTATTGTCACAAGGACAGATTTCCCACTACCTTGAAAGTCAAAAGACTCCAACGCCTTGCTGTCTCACCTTAGTGGTCCCTTTGGGCCCAGTTTAAACTGTTTTCTCAGAAGTCAGTCCATTTATCTCATTTTTGCACACTTCTGAGTAAGTGTGCACTAGTGATTGCAACCTTATTGTCCTTAAAACCCCACTCCTTCCTTCACCCAAGAGGGAAAAGGCCATGCCAGTAACTTAAATGAACCAGTGCTTCAATTACAGAAGGAGGGCTCGTGATAAAGTCCACAAGCCATATCCATTCCCACCACAAAATGTTATCCAAGGGTGCATATGTTTTTTCAGCTAGCAGCTAGCAGGTAGTAGCATCACAAGCATGCTTCTAGCACACTTCTATTTCAATTCATTAACAAATGAAAAAAGCATCAAGTTGTAGACAAAGTCATTAAAACTCAAATGCATTGAGGTCACCATTTTCTACCATTTACTGGTAGAACTCAAATGCATTCTCAAATGCACCATGTTTAATAGCATCAAGCTTGAAGGAAAGGTTGCAAGAGTGGCGAGTGTGCTAGAAGTTGAAGAACATATGCGACCAGAGCATTCTGGGAGGAGATTTACATGCACCTCTCACCCGTGGCATACACAGGTGCCACTAGCGCTGCTAGCTGAAAAACATACGCAGCCCAAATAATGTTATTATCACCATAACCTTCTAAGCACAATAGTTAAGCAGAATGGGCCTCTCAGCCTCCCTATAATTAGAGTGAAACATAGAACCAAAACATTTTTCTATCAAGAGTAGCAGCTCTTTTAAAAAATAGCCCATCAAACAAAATTGCATTCCTGGAGACAAGATGGCCAAGGTCTTTGGTTTTCAAACTCTCAGGGAGTTTGAGGACCACAGTCCTTGTAGGGGAGGGGAGGAGAGGGAAGGGAGGCAGCGGGGACAGGGGAAAGCAGTGACACAATCCCCAGGATTGCATTACTAAGAGGGGCTGCAGGTACTGGGATGCATTCACCAATACCTGCAGCAGACTGCAGCCAGCATCTGCAGGGCTCCCCAGCCTTCTAAAAGTGAAAGTGGAGCGATCGCGCTCCACTTCCATTTTGGTGGAAGTGAAGCGCTGTCGCTCCATTTTCACTTTTGGAATGTCGGGAAGCCCTGCAAACGCTCGCGCAGGGCTCCCTGCACCCCTATAGGCTGCTGCAGGGACTGGTGAGTGCATCCCAGTCCCTGCAGCCCCCCTTAGAAACGCAATCCTGGGGATCGTGTCACTGCCTTCCCCCTGCCCCGCCCCTTAAGGGGACAGAGGCCAGGGCTGACAGGCTGGGGCATTGCAATGCCCCAGTTTGAATAGCTCTGGCCAAAGTTGTTACAGCCATTTCACATTGGCTATCTTTCTCTACCAGTTGGGAGGAAGAGGAGGAAAGATTAGTCACAGGTATGCAGTTCACATCTGTAGAGTATTCAGTAGGCAGGCAATTTTCCACATGGTCAATGTAAACAGGTCTTAGGTCCAAATGTTTCTGGCTCAACAGAAACACTGAGTCATCAGTCAATGGGTCCTGATTCATTTGTATTGGGTAGCTTGGTTTCCACCCTTATTTAGCCTTCAAAAGACATATTGACACTTAAGTACAAATACAAACCCAAAGTGGCTTTTGTCTTCTGATTATGTTAACTTCAGAACCCTCAAATGATTCTGCCCTTTGACTCTCCAAACACTTCTGGATCACCTCTTTTGCTTCTTTTGGATCCCTCCTCAAAGCTCAACTTTTCCATGAAGCATTTGACACAATCCCTTACGGCACAATCCTAACTAGGTCTACTCAGAAGTATGTTCTATTTTGTTCAGTAGGGCTTACTCTCAGGAAAGTGTGGTTAGGATTGCAGCCTTAGTCACAAAAAACCTGCAGTAGCTCTCCTGTGGATGTAACTGAATTAGGGCATAGTCCTGGCTTGTGCTGTATCCAGCATGGGACAGGGACCCAAAATGGCTCAGCCAGAGGTAAGGGGAAACTTTTCCCCTTATTTCCGGGTAAGGCACCCTGGCCCCTATGGGTCTCCTCTGAGTCGCACCACTTCCTGAGGTGGCACAAGTCTGAGGAGAGCGGAGCAGTTTGAAGCCACTCCGAGCTCCCCAGGTACGGGGGTTGGGATCTGACATAACTGCTCCCTCCCGCTCCCCTCCTGCTCCCCTCCCAATGCAAGACTCAGAGCCTCTGTCGGCACAGAGGCTTGATTCAGCCTCCTGGGCCAGCACGCCTCTGCACATTTGCAGCACTTTTATGGCACATTTTCGACCCTCCTGGGCCGGCGCAAGGGACTTGTGCTAGCCCACAGTCACCTCTGGATTGCGCTGTTATATGCATATTCTCCCCCACCCCCTGCCTGCTTCACTTTCACTTCCTTCTCCTTCCTTTGCTCTCTTCTCATGCCAGATTTTTTAACTTCAAAGCTCTTTAGGGAAGGAACCTCTCCTCTTATACCTAGCAAAGAGCCATGCAATGGATGGCACTACAGGTCGTACCTCATTATCCACTGGGGTTCCATTCCAGAACCCTCAGTGGATAAAAAAATCAGTGGATACCAAGTCAGTGGAAAAATAGCTTTAAAGACCCACTTCCAGGTTTCTTGCTCCTCCATTGTCACTCCAGAATGCATTGCTATAGAAGCTATACTGCATTCAGCCACTAAATTGGGTGAATAATTGAATCTAATGAAATAAAATTATAATTATTTAACAGCACGATGGTAGGAAATGGGATTTTGTTGCTTTTTTCCCTTGTCACAAGGCATTTAATGGTGGACCCCAGCATCAGTGGTGAGTCAAATCAGAGGATAATGAGGCACAACCTGTATATAACAGCTCAGCTGGGTCGAAGTCAACTTAACCAGTTTCTCAGCCAAGCTGCTCTACCACTGCAGCCTCCAAGCCTGGGCACTTCTGTTTAGACAGTTTTTACCTAGACTTGTCCCAATCAACCCTCCTTCCTTTTATGACCCTTTCCCTTCCCCCTTTTAATAAAGAGCCTTGTCTTTATTCTTAAAATGTAAACCTGTAGGCTAGGCCTATGTTGTTATTTAATGTTTATCCAGCACCAGTGCATGTCAGGCACTTTATAAATTACAATAAATAATAATACTATTCTCCTATCCTGAGGATGTGGAAACAAATCTCAAGCTACATACTGCAACCTATTGATTTTTACCTAGTGGGAAGGTAAACAATCCCTGTGGGCAATCTCATTACACCCTAAATTATTCAATTTTACTTCCATTCTCTTGCCATGTACAGTATTAACCAACAGTAATATTAATGACTGCCTGAGGGCCCAATCCTATCCAACTTTTCAGCTCCTTTGCAGCCGCAATGCAGCCCTGAGGTGAGGGAACACATGTTCCCATACCTTGAGAAGACCTCTGTGACTGCCTCCCCACCACAGGATGCAGTGCACACCACATTGGCATAGCTGCACCAAAGCTGAAAAATTGGATAGAATTGGGGTTGAATCAGTCCTTTCAAGATTCTAGCACTGGCCTTTGTGATTTATGATTCCACAAATAAGCTCTTTAAAATAACTAAGGGCACAATCCTAACCAGGTTCACTTAGAAGTAAATCCTATTTTGTTCTATAGGGCTTACTCTCAGGAAAGTGTGGTTAGGATTGCAGCCTAAGACTTTGAAATCAGGGAGTGCATTGAAATTAATTCCAAAGCAGGGACTGATGGTGGGGAAGCACCAGGAGTCAATGGTATCATAAACCTTCACATGCAGAAGGTTTAATCCATGCATGTGCCCCCAGTTGCAGCAGTGTTGGGAAGGAAAGCCTGAAGGACAAGGGGAACTGCTTCCACTGAATCAGACCTTTGGTTTAGCCAACCCAGGATTGTCGGTACTGACTGGCAGCAGCTCTCCAGGGTTCCATGCAGGGGTCTTTCCCAGCCCTACCTGAAGGTATGGTTTTCTGTATGTGCTTGATCCCTGAGCTACAGCCTGAAGAGTCCTGATAAGTCCTGATAAGCTACAGCTTCAGCTGGATAAGTCACCCAGAGCTGGGTGAACAGGGCAAATGCCCCGGGTGCTGAGCCAGCGCGCCTCTAGGACCATGTAGGAAATCTCCCTGAGGCTCCCGACACGATCAGAAACTGCACTTCTGGTTTTCTAGAAGCACAATTTAAGATCATGGGAAGCCTCACAAGGCTTCCCCACTTGGCTCCAAGTTTGCGTGAGGCTCTGTCACACTTCAGAGGTCAGGAGCCCTCCTGACCCCAGTTTTGCATGTGGGGGTGGCATCTTTCGTAGGGGATTGGTTTCGTGCACCTTTGCCCCGGGAGCAGGGTGGGGGAAGTTCGCCACTGGGATAAGTTGTACTGAGGTATGTCTATAATGTACTGAGGTAAGATGAAGTGGCTCAGTACTAGGCAGTTCACTTGCATGAACAGCAAATTTTTCACTAGATCCCATCCATTATATGTCAAAGGATACACTGGAATCAATGGGACAACAGAGTTGGACTTTGATAGCCCAATTCTATGCATGTTCCCCAGTTCCGATGCACCAGTACCAGTACAGCTTTCGCTGCATCCTGTGGGAGAATTTCAGTTGCAAGAGGTCTACATGGGGCAAAGGAACATTGGTTCCTTTACCCCAAGATAAGCCCCAGCAGCTGCAATGAGGCAACTCGGGCCTGCACCAATGATACTGCTGGCACAAGTCCATGTTGCCCCATATCAGCAGATCAGGCCTGGAAGGGGGAGAGATATATAGTGTCCATCAGTGCCATCGATCCCACCCTCTCCCAGACCAATCCTCTCATCCCACATCCCTATTGCCGCCCTCCCCAGCCCTGATAGCCCAATCCTATCCATGTTTCCCAGCTCAGATGCACCCTCTCCTCGTCCTCTCCCCACCCCTGCACTGCTCAGTATGGAGCTTACCTCCTTTGGCGGGTACCCCAAAGCACCCCAAAGAAAGGCTATGGCCTTCCCACCAGCAGGCCTAGATGTTGCTCTGTCACAAAATGCTTTACAGTACAATTGCGACAGTGTGTTGTACCTTACAGCACATTTGCGAAACTCTTGTTAGGATTGTGCTCTTAGGCTGTAATCCTATACACACTTATATAGGAATAAGTCCCATTGGATTCAGTGCACAAACCTTGTACATGAGGTTGGCGGGATGGCAAGAGGTTCAGAAGCCCATTGGCATGGAGACTAAGGCTTGACGGTGCACTTTTGCTTCCCTGCCATCATGTGAACAGGGCTCATGTTTCCTAAAAATAGGTATTTGCTGATCTAGTGAAGGGGCAAAATCAGACAGCCGTTAAAGCTCAGAGTGGTGAGCAGCACCAAGACAATCTCTTCCCTTTCTTCAGTCACTGGGCCTCAGGTCCACCTTGGGCATTTGACCCTTGGAATTATTTCCTAAGGTTTGAGCTAGAGTCTGTAACATCTACGGCACAGATCACATGTTCCTCTTGATATCAGTCCACGTCTCTTACATAAAAGCCATCAGGTGCTGCCAACCTTGATTTGAGTGAGTTTCACTGACTTCTTGTAGATGTTCTACCCACTGAGCAAAAATGAATTTAATTAAAGGAGGAAAGGCAGCATAGTATTGGTTTGTATTGCTGTGCCATTGAAGTTATGTAAAATCCTAGGCTGTCTCTTCTTTTATTATAGCAAGAACATTGCAAGTCACCTGCCTCTGGCATTCTGGCCTCAAAGTCCTTATTCAGAATGCTCAACACTGAAGACAATGCACTGATGCATCTTGTGTCTTGGGGGAGGGAAAGAGTACAATGGGGCAGGAGGTAGGAGCAGTGTCAACTAAAGGCCAAAACAGTATCTTGCTACTGGGTGGTGAACAATTATCTTCATTTTATTTGATCTCATACCTTTTGGGGAAAAATGTTAATGAATCGGCATGTCTTGGTACAAGATCATATGTACGAGATCGGTATGTATTTTTCCATTTCCAGTTAATGGGGGTGGCTGTGTTTATTTTGAGCCTGATTTGTGGTTCGCTCCCACCCAACAAAACACACAGGGAGTAAAGAATAAATGAGTTAATAAATCTAAATCAATTAAGTACTGTTGAAAAGTTTTCAATAAATTTAGCACCTCAGAAGCCAAAGGCGCCTGAGGTAGGGCTAAGTTGTACACCAGCTTTTAATGAAAATGCTAATGATTTCTTTTTGGAATATATTTTGGCTTCTAGTTTGAACAAGATGCACTCCTGCTACAATCAATTCCACACACCTTTCTGTTGGTGGTTTTGTGCTTTGCCCTCAAGGGAGAAAACATTAATAAGTGATCATTTCTCCCCAAAGGGTGTCACAAGGAGAGACAATCACAAACAGGAAGGAAGAGGCACTGCTTGATACACAACACTACTAACTTGCAGCCATCAAAGCGAGCTGTCGTTAATTTTGTGGGAGACAGTCTTGCATCCTCTGGTTTTTCATTTGGCAGAAACTAGTCCCACGTTTCACATTTGCATTTGAAACATCCATCTCAGAACACCTGCAATGATATCAGTGCTCGTATGTTCAGTGCCTGGAACAAATGTTCCTTCTGCCCAGTGGAAGGGCCAACATTGGCCTTAGCAAGGTCCCAATCCTGCCTGCCAAATTAAAGACCTCCACATGGGATTTAGTCTGAATCTTTTTTCCAATGAATTACAAGTGGGTTGGGGGGGGGTACATAAACAGTTCTAGAACAGAACAACCTGTCTACTCTGTCTTCTCCAAGATTTAATGAGTGTCATTTTAAGGCCTAATACTTCCTCCTTGTCTCCACTGGAAAACTATGCCAGTGTTTCACTCATAACAATAAGTCAATTCAACAGGATGTTGACTGATTTGCATGCTGTAACTTTCTTTGTTATATTTAAACAAGTCAAAGCCTGTAATGACAACCAGTCACTTTCTCATTTCTCCCTATCTATTCAAGGAAATTCCAAACAGGTTCCGAGTGCAAACAACCAGCACCAGTCAGCCAACATGCCCAAAACTGTTAAAGGATGCAGACATGTGAAAGGTGTCATCAGAGGTCAGCCAGGTTGGGCACCAGCTGGGGCTCAAGGCCATCAGAGGGCCCAGGTGGCTAGGATAAGTCCTGAACTTCAGAAGCGGTGGTAACAGTAGAGCCCAGTGAGCTATGGGGGCATCATATGGGCCCAATGGAGGACTTTGCCCCAGGAATACCAACAACCAGGTGACAACTCTAGAATGGATATCAATTGTATCTAGCAATATCTAGGCCTAAAATAAGAGGATAACCTTTCCAAAAAGGTACAGGGGGACAGTGGCGTCACTAGGATTCGTGTCACCCGGTGCAGGAGGCCTGCGCGTCACCCCATGCAGTGGGCAGGACAACACCCCAGGTAGTGGGCATGGTGATGTACCATTGCCCTGCCCCACTGGTTTTTTGGCTGTACCTTTTGATAGAACACAGATATTTCAATGTGGTTTTTTTCATTGCATTCTGCATGAAATTACGCATTGATTGATATATGATGGTATTATTCCTTCAAATTCTGATTTTAGTGATTTTGAAAACTTGTAGAGTCTCACACACACACACACACACACACACACACACACACACACACACACCCTGTCAACTTACTAACACCTTATTGTAGCAGTTCTCAAAGTTTTAGCACTGGGACCCACTTTTTAGAATGACAATCTGTTCAGGACCCATTGGAAGTGATGTCATGGCCAGAAGTGACATCATCAAGCAAATTAAAATAAATAATTATAAATATTTAAATTAAAATAAAAGAAATAATTAAATAAGGGGGAGCCAGTCCTGTTCCACCAAGTGAATTTTCTCTGCAGCCTGCCTGCAATAACACCCCCCAAAAAGAATCAGTGAGATTTTCAGCCCTCCCCAGTGCCCAGTTTAAAGTTCTTCTATTTCCAGCATATCAATACAAAGACCCTCCTGGCTTTGCAAGTGCAAAATAGAAAACATTCCCCTTACCAATTCAAGCCTCTTTGGTTGTCCTTTTTAGTGGGGGGGGGGGGTGGTGGCTACCTTCTGGAGCATTTGTTGCACTCCAGTTCCATCGGATCGGGACCATTCTGGTGTCCTCACATTCCTCTTTGCCTGGCCTGATCACAAGCCAAGGCACGTCTGCCTACTCGCGAGTAAACGTGACCATGAGGCTGTTTCGCTTTCCATAGGGCGCAATACATTTGCAGCTGGGAGGGAGGGAGGGACCTCCTTCTCGGGTGTTTTTGGGGGGCTGCATTCATTGGATCAGGACCATTCGGATGTTGTTGGAGTCCTCTCAGCCTGCCCTTTCCGACAGACTAAGGCAGGTTCGCCTACTCATGAGTAAACGCGGCCACGTGGCTTCGTTTCGCTTTCCATAGGGCTCAATACACTCGCAGCTGAATACACTTTCACCTCTTGGCTATTCTTTCTCCCAGGTCATGGACTCTTCGCTCACAACAGGAGAGGAAACTGAGCGCTTTCCACATGCGCTGCCTTCGACGCATCCTCGGCATCACCTGGCAGGACAAAGTTCCAAACAACACAGTCCTGGAACGTGCTGGAATCCCTAGCATGTATTCACTGCTGAAACAGAGACGCCTGCGTTGGCTTGGTCATGTCGTGAGAATGGATGATGGCCGGATCCCAAAGGATCTCCTCTATGGAGAACTCGTGCAAGGAAAGCGCCCTACAGGTAGACCACAGCTGCGATACAAGGACATCTGCAAGAGGCATCTGAAGGCCTTAGGGATGGACCTCAACAAGTGGGAAACCCTGGCCTCTGAGCGGCCCGCTTGGAGCCAGGCTGTGCAGCATGGCGTTTCCCAGTTTGAAGAGACACTTTGCCAACAGTCTGAGGCTAAGAGGCAAAGAAGGAAGGCCCATAGCCAGAGAGACAGACCAGGGACAGACTGCACTTGCTCCCGGTGTGGAAGGGATTGTCACTCCCGGATTGGCCTTTTCAGCCACACTAGACGCTGTGCCAGAACCACCTTTCAGAGCGCGATACCATAGTCTTTCGAGACTGAAGGTTGCCAATACAATACAGATCCCTCCTCAGGTCTTCCCTAGCTCCTTTTGATCCCTTCCACTTCCACCCATCATTCCCCAGCCATTCCCTCACTTGCCCTCAGACCCTGCCATCCTTCTTCCCTAGATCCCTGCTTCTTTTACCATGGGAATTTAAGTGGTCTTCCCTCTGATACTTACCTGGGGTTCTCCTACTGGGCAGAGCTCTTGTTTAACTTTAGTTCTGGACATGAAAGATGCTCTGCAGGCATGCTGCCAGCTGATCATTCCTCTGCAAAGTGCTGTCAATAAACAGAAGTCATTCATAAGCTTACCTGTCTTTGCTGAGGCAGGTAAGCACCTCAGGGCAGGCTACTCAGGCTACTCAGGCTACATATCCTATCCCTGGAATCCCTCAGACAAAAATATACCTGCCTGTCCTTTTTCTAGGTCTGCCTAACTGTGACTGTTTTACAGCCTGTTTACAATTTTACAATACACACAGCATTTCTGCCCATCTGTGGTTGGCTTTCTCTGCGTTAAAACATCTATCAGTACCTCCAGTAAGCAAAACTCTCATTATCACGCACCTAGTCTGGAGTGCTGTTGGTTGTGGAGGTGTTGATGGCATTAATCTGTGATTATAAGGGTACTAATTATTGACCTCCATATCTTTATTTTGCCAAGCCCCCCTGCCCCACCACCTGGAATTGGCCCTGATATAGAGTGCATTCCAAGCCCATGGGCATTGGAGTGTGCACACATAGGCCTCTATACAGAAGCTATAATCAACTTGTGGAGGTCAGGGAGAGAACAAGTATGCATGATTCTGACTCCCTCACCAAAGTGTGCACACAAATACATTTCTACCCAGTTTGACAATCTGTCATTTTGGTTTCTTTCTTTTAGATGATCCTCTGGGTGTTCGACAAGATGTGGTAAATCGCATGCATCCGTGAGGCCTCCGTGAGTGACACCCAACTGCAGGATGCAGCACACGTCCCATTGGCACTGTTATGCCAGTGCTGGAAAGCACTGACATAAGGGGTTAGGATTGCGCCCTTACTTACTTATTTACTACATGTTTATTTTGCCTTTCCCCCACTTAGGTTGGTGCCCATTTTAATCATTATCTGGACTACTATAAGGTCAAACAAAATATTGTTTTAAAATATCAGTATATCACTTTCCCACAGTATGCTGAAAACATTACACCAAGATATCCCCTGGGGGCAAGCAAATGGTCTGGGTGATATTGTCATCATGCCAGCCACAGATGCTCATAATGCATATCTGGGAGATGACAAGCTGCACCTGCAGAAATTGCCTCTTCTATACAATTGTTAAAGGTTCAGGATCCCTAAAGTTGAAAGTTTGCCCACCCCTGATAGCTGCTGAAAAGGGGTTCCATATTATTCACCTTGTTCACCCCAACAATGAACAGTGTGTAGTCCAGCAGAAACTGTAGTCCTTCAGCCAACTTCAGAATCATCCACACCATCTGCCCCTATCAGTACAGCATGGTCAGCCTGAGAGGCCCCAGTGATTGTGCTCTTGATGAAGTCCCTGTGGCCAGGAATGTCAATAATGGTGATATAGTCTTTAGCAGTCTCCAAGTGCCACATGGAGATATTGATACATTCTCTATGTATGAATCTTGATGTAAACCTACCAGATCTGGGAAGTTAAATTACAGGAAATCACTCATTTTCTTCTTTTTATCATACACTGGCAGCCCAATCCTATCCTGGTGCAGAAGTGCCAGGACCCAAGCTTGATGGACGATGTTGTTGTGCTTGATGGGGGACTACCTGGGAATTCCATGTATATTGCCCTGAATTCCATCATGGAAGACAGGCAAATGTAATTCAGGGATGTCTGCATTGGAACAACCTGGCCCACCAAAAGTTAACATGCAACCCTTGTCTGAAATGTCCCTCAGAATGTGATGTTGAATATCAAGTTTTCAGTCAAGATTTGGAGCATTTTGTAAAACAAATAGCACAAAAACACCATGAGCCTCCAGTGCGCTCTCTCTTTCTCTCTCTCTCAGAGACAGAAAACAGAATATTGTGTTGATAACAAGCACTGGCCTTGTAAGTTATTTCTTCAAGATGAATATTACCTCCGCCACCTTCTTCACTAGGATCCAAATAAGCTAGCTTCTTATTAAAAGCACCTTTTTTCTGCAATCCAGGCATGTCCCAGGGCTCCTGCCACTCTGAAGCCTCACAAGGCGTTAAGTCTTAAATTCTTGACTCACGGCTTAATCACTCCTCTGGGTTAGTCTTTAATAAAGTCAAATTCCCATTCACTTCAAAGGGGAGTTTTAACAAGGACTAAAGGCCTACCCGCTCTGTCATCCTGACTCACCCTGACTCTTACCCCCCACAAACAGCCTGCTAGCTTGGGCTACACCTTCCCTTAGGCTGACAAGGGGGATGGATCATTATAGGTTCTCTCACCATCTTATAACAAAAGAAAGCAAGGGAGCTGTTTAGTGGTGGCTTCCCAGGTAGAGAATGACTTCTCAGGGAGTAGGCAGTAGCTCTCAACTGGCAGTAGCTCTCTTAGGACCTGATCCTGAACTTAGCATTCGGGCTCACTGCCAGCACACACTGTTGCAAACATGCCATAAGGCATGTTTGTGAGCCTTAGTGTGGGCCCAGCACCAGAGCTAGCCCATTGCGAACCCGCACTGGGCCAGCTCCAGCGCTGGGCCTGCTGTCCATTGCCTGGCGCTCCATGCAGAGTGCCAGGCGGCAGAGAGGTAAGACAAGATGGAGGGAGGCAGGGAGGAGGCGTGGTGGAGGAGGGAATGGGGTGGGAGGAGACAGGTCTGCCAGGTCTGGAGCCGTGTGTCGGGCCACATGGCCTAACACAGGACTCCTTGATTCTGCACCAATTAAGGAGCCGCCAAAGTCAAGTAGCCCCATTGTGAGGCTACTTCCCTTACTCAAGGGGATGAATGCCCCCTTCTCCCGAGGAACCATCAGCAGCTGTCCAGTGTGCTCAGGATGCCACGGTAGGCACTGCAGCAGCCCCACATGCCAGGCAGCTCAGGATTGTGCTGCCTGTATTTATATGAAGAAAGTCATTCTCCAAGGGTTTTAGAAGAGTGGCTACTCTTTTGATTGCTTTACTGCTCTCCATAGTTGTCAACCAGATGCCTTCAGGAAATCCCATAAGCAAAGATTAGAAGGAAAAAGTCCTATCCTCAGCAATGAGTAGTCTGCAGCAAACTTCCTCTGAACCGTATAACCATGGTTCTATTTAACCATCATAAAGAAGAAGCATTGATAGACCTTCTTTCCATGAGTTGGCCAGTATTGTGTATGCCACCCTTGCACTCTGTGGTCTACATTCAGAATACAGACTCACCAGCAGGTGAATGGACAGGCTGTACACTGTGTGGGTGCTGGGCAGCCCAATCCAATGCTGCCCTATCCCAATACAGAGCTGTTTTGTGACCACAGCTCTGGTGCTGGGTGTTGCAAATGTGCCATAAGGCATTTAAAACACTCATAATCTGTGCCAGTGGGGAGGCCTGCTCCACCCCATTGACACTGCAGTGGGAGCCCTAGTCACTGGCGCAGGTAAAAACTGAGTGGTGCAGAGGTGTGGGGAAGGTGGCAAGAGGGCGTGGGGGAGGCATTCTGTGGCAGAGACGGGGCAGAATAGGGGGGGACAAGCATGGGAGGGGGTGAGACTGGCGGAGACCTCCTCTGCCCAGTCATATCCCGTGTTGGGCTTGAAAGCCCAACAGGGCCTCTCGAGTTTGCACCAGTGAAATACCTGGCGCAGACTCAAGAAGCCCCATTGTGCAGTTTGGGGCTTTACTTGGGTTAAGAGAACGAATGTCCCCTTACCACATGGCGACCTCCAACCTTTTTCATTGCAGTACAGGATGCAGTGGTTGCCGTTTGGAGCCACTGCTCCTGTGCTTGATAGGATTGGGCCGTTTGTGTTCATGCATCTGCATTTAGGTAGATGTGCTTACTCCAGCACCATTCCATCTAATGTCTAAAGCAGTGATTTGTAACTATTGTGCCACAAATGGTACCCAGGTGTGTCTAGAGACCCTAGGGAAGGAGCTGAATCCTGAAGAATAGAGGTCCTTCTCTACACCTCACCAATATCTTACCCTTGTTTGGTTGGGGTAAGATGGGTCTCCTCTGTAGTCATCCCAGAAAAATGGCATTACCTTCCAAGGGAAGCTGGCCTTTGTCCACTGCTGCGTTAAAGTAATGGTATTTCCGCAAGTCTTCAATGATGGTAGTAGCTGAATCCTACTGTTTCAGTTGTGTCTGTTTGTTGTATTAACTGTATTAACTGCTGTATTAATGTTTCTGGTGTAATGTTTTATGGGTTGTTTGTTTTGTAAACCACTTTGGGCATTCTTTTAATTGTGGAAAGATGAGATGTACATTTTTGTAAAATAAACACATCCTAGCAACTCACGCTAATGACAATTTAATGAGGCTTCTATGAATGGAGAAAATAAAGATTGGCCCTGGGATGAAAGGAGAGTTGGAGCACATGTTCTCCCAGAACAGAACCTGGAGGATCCGCTTATCTGTAGCATGTACCGTTTCAATTTATTTCTCATTTAGTGCTTGTTTATATGACTTCCTATCCAGCCAGAGGCTTTGGGATCTGCAGATGTCAAAACTCCAAGTTAAAAAAAAAGTTTGCTGTTTTACAGCAGGCACAATAGAAGGAAGTCATATTAGTGAGAACGCTTTCAAGTGAATAAGAGTGGAAGAGCAGGTCTTTATGCAAGAATTCCCAGTTTTTCCCCCAAGAGTCTTCATTCCATTAGAATCTTCTCAGGCACAAACCTCATCCTGCTTTTACTTTCCTGGCCACCCCTTTGCTGGATTCATCTGAGTGAGACTCCTTGGGGCAGCGGTCATGTCATTTAATTTGCCCAGAAGAGCTTCGACACGCCTTGCAAGAGCTGTCTTAATAACAAATAATGGCCCTGCCTGTAAGCAAATGAGACCTGCCATGGGAGAAGCCAAAGACAGGCATCCAGCCTGAGAACGTTAATGCTCATAACCAGAAGGCAATTTGCTTGTTTACTCTGCGGAAGCTCCGTTTGCTTCTTGGCCAGCTTGCCATCAAATAGATATATTAATCTGAAGGCCTTTTCATTCTTCTCCAAGGGATTTCTCAAACCTTCTGGAAGAAAATGGGAAAAGTGCAGGGAAAGGTAGTGGGGACGGGACAAGTCTTTGCTGGGGGATGAGAGGTGCTGGGGCATTCCCAACCAACCAGCAGTTTCCACCTACTTAAAGAAAACCTGAAAAGTACTAGCGTAATTCTAAACTGTGAGCTGGGATCATCTTGGAAAGCATTTGCAAGGGGCGTGGAGAACCATCTCTGATTTGAGGGTCATTGTCCATGAAACCTATTGTTCTGTGCTGCCCCATTCAGTAACTTGGGGGATAGGCCTCCATGCCACACTCCTCCAAAACTTTCCATGGGGTTTATTAGACTTCCACTAATTTAAGAGGAATGCTGAATCCCAAGGATCAGCTGACAGTTGGGTTATGGAATCCCTTTCCCACATACCAAGGCTCAGAACAGTCCCCCTTTAGGCATCTGCATTTCTCACCACTAGCACACTGGCTTCTGTTCCCCAGCCAGACTGTGCTTTGCCTGCATCTTCACGCCTTCTTCGTTCCAGTCACCTGTTCTGTGGAGGGCTGTTTGGCAATAGGCCACGTTACATTTTTCCTTTCTTTCCTTGACACTTGCTTTGAGGATTTCTCCCCTCAGACAGAAAAATGTCTTAGGTTTTTCTTGTCACAAGATCCTGTCTGAGAGGTAGCTGACACTTTGCAACATCCTCTGCCTCGTCTTTAAACTTTTGGACAGCCCAATCCTATTCCAGATTGAGTTGCTTTGCGCAGCCATTTACGACAGTGGAGTAAAGTTCCCCTGTCATAAAATGGCTGCCAGTGGAATGTGCAGTGCTCTGTCAGCGGTCATTTTGGAAGAGCTGCCACAAGAGGCGGCAGCAATCCTGGGACATTGGCGGATCTCCCTGAATCTGCCACAGCAGGTAAGCCAGGAGCAGGGAGGGTGCGAAACAGGGTGATGAACAGAAGGGGGTGGAGCTGGCAGCTGGATACCCTTAAACAAAAGACGATTACCCCACTGGCA
Source organism: Tiliqua scincoides (assembly GCF_035046505.1). Lineage (NCBI taxonomy): Eukaryota > Metazoa > Chordata > Lepidosauria > Squamata > Scincidae > Tiliqua > Tiliqua scincoides. The sequence continues at coordinate 32,627,885 of NC_089827.1, read as the reverse complement.
GCTCTGGGATTGGAGGCACTCTGGAGCAAGCTCTCCCCCTAATGGTGTGCTTCCCCCATGCTTTGGGAAGCACATGCAGCAACCCCCCTCAGAGTGCCTTGGAACCAGATGCCAGGCAAACAGCAGTCCTCCTCCATGCTGCCTACCCACAGCAACAGTGGTGGAATGAAGGAGGATTCTCACCCATCTGCTGCCCAGATGCTGGTTAGTTTTCCCAGCTGTGCATCATCAATGGTGCCTGAGAAAGCAAGCCAGAAAGTTCTTCTTCACCACTCCCACCACTTTAGTTATAGGTGATGGTCTTCCTTTTTGCTACCACCTGTAACTATAATAGGTGCAACAGTGATGACAGAGCCATGGCTTGTATCTCTGGCTGCTGTTATCACCCCACCACCTTCTGGTAAACTTCCTCTATTGGGCGCTGGCTGGCTTACTGGTCACTGGTGGGAAGCAGGTGCAAGCAATGCACCATCCTCTTTCTTCCCCTGCTTCAATTTTGGAATACTCAGGTGCACCAACCCCCAAAGCAGCACTGGAGAGCAGGACATCTGGGAATTGTGAAATGGGGGGGAAGCAAAGAAGAAGACAGTGTACTGCTCCCATTGCATCCCTACAGTCATCCACTAAGCATTTTCATTGACTTACCAGTAGTAAGCAAACTGTGATGGTTTGGCCACGTCTGCAGAATGAACATCGCTTGACTGCTACACAGGCTCCTCTGGTGCGAGCAAACTCCCTACTGGAGGGTTCAACAGGCATCACTGAAGAAAACGTGGCTCAAACAAATTGAGGAAGATCTAAGGAACCAGCAACTGACAAAGCTAGAAATATCACCACCAATTGCCAAGAGTGGAAGTGTACATAAATGACACCAAGATTCCAGCAGCACCTACAGCAGCGCATTGGTTGAGTGGACGACCTGCTCCACAAGCACCAGCTAAGAAGTAAAGAAGAAGAAAATGAAGCTTACCAAGCAGTGGTGGGAAGCAACAGCAGACCCCCCTGCCTCAGTGGTTGGCCTAGTAAGGTTGCAGGCCTTTGTGGGTGGCCCTTAGACAAACTCCAGCAGGCCTCATCTGTGGAGCCAACCCCAAAATCACCCTCTTACCTTTTCATTCAGCAGAGGCAGGGCTATTTCAGAGTCAATGAATACAGCACCCTGGGTTGTACATCACTGTGGACCTCATGCCATTTTTTTTTTTTTTTTGGTCCTGCTTGGTTGGGTTTTTGAAATATTTTTTATTGTGGTTTGGTATCTTGCTTTTATTACACTGTTATACACTTTGGGGCCCTGAAGTGAAAAGTGGCCTACGCATTTAAAAAGAAAGCAGCCAGGCCATCAGGATTTGAGTGAATTTGGCATACAACTCCACAGGCAAGCAACCTGCCTCAAACGGACTTGTACTGCCATTTCTCCAAAAGAAAGAAAGATTGTTTTATTTTAAATAGAGCAAGAAAAATCTTCCTCTTCCATCGTAACTGTTAAATAGGTCAGGGTGTATAGAATCCAATTTCCTCCCTTTCTGCATAAGAAAAAGATGCAGGAATCACCTCCAGAGCAAATGAAGCATTTCTCTTGAATTAAAAAACAAAACAAATAGATAAATAAAAAGGAGAGCAGGGAATGACCATTTGAGGAAAAGACACATCCCAACAACGGGGTGGTGATGGCAGGAAACAAAATGGAAAAGCTCTACTGCATCTGTGGAAAAAAAATCAAGGCCCTCTATTTAAAAAAAAACAAAACACTAATATTAAAATATTCAGTTGGCTCCTTTGGCAAGTTGTTCCAGGCGTGTGCAAAACGATTGTAGCTAGGCACAATCTGATTTAAAAAGCAAAGCATACATTGGTGGTTAGCCAGCAACAAAGGAAAGAAAGAGAGAAAGAAAAAGAATGGAATCTCTCTCTCTCACACTCACACACACACACACACACACACACACACACACACACACCCATAATGTTTTTAAAGAAAAAATAGGGAAGAGAAGAGAAAAATCAATTTGAGTTGATTGATATGAATTGGAAACCAAGTTGAGAATTTGTTATATCTTCTTTCTTCTCCCAGCATGAGGCCAAACTATGGCTGTACTTGGATTCCATCTTGCCCAACAGGTTTGACTGGTGTTTTTTTCACACAGTTATTCAAGGGAAGGAAGCATTCTAGTCACACGTTTTCCTTATGCTCTACCCTTCCTTCTTTGTTTACCACATGCATGTAGGTGGAGCTTTGCCCCATGGGGGGGGGGCATGGATTTCAGTTCTGCAGCCAGAACTCCCATTTATTTATCACAATGTCTCAAGTTTAGTTTCTGCTACAAAAGACTCAATACTCCCTGTTTTCTGCAGTGGGGTAAGGGCAGAGGATGTTGAACTTTAGGACCAAGCTACAAGCACCAAAATTGGTGCTTCTAATGTAAATTTTTTCTTGTAAGCACAATCTTTGGGTGTCCCAATTTGGATCAGGCCCGTGATTACACAAAGGGGGACCTCACCACCACCACCCTCACTGATTCCATGATTCAAACCCTCCCCTGAAGTTGCAGAGGGAGAAACTTATGAGCACAAGTTTCTATAGCAGATGCAGGTGCATTATGTATCGGGGCCACAGAGTGGGTGGAATGAAGAAAGATATAAGAGATTCTCATAATTTTTTAGAAAAGGATTTACAGACCAGATTTCATTGCAATTCAACTTTTGTCAGTCCTGCCCACCTTATTATCTTGCCCTCCTACACTTCTTATACTGCATGTGATGTTTGCCATTAATTTAACAACAGGTGCAGGTAGGAAGGAGTCTGCTAAGGCCAGCTGATGTAGCTTTGCCATGAGATTCCAGAGCTGTGCCCCAAGATATTTAGCGAGGTTGCAGAGTATGCCAGGATCAAACTCTTGCACCATATATAGGTGACAGTAGCATTCTAGGATTATCTTCACCACTGCAAGGAATTCTGGGACACATCTCTAGGACTGGCTTCTGTGACACCCTCACAAATGGGCTGCCCCAAGCAATTGTTTGTCTTGCCTGACTTGGACTCAACCATATGATTTTCTTGGACGTATAGCTCTATCCAAAGACACATCTACAGTACTATTAACACATTTATTATTATAACACACTATTAACACATTTCATTCAACAAACATACAAGCTATGTATAATATACACAGGATGGTTGATCTGTACGTGCATCCAAGCCCTCTTGAGATGTTTGCTCTCCATGGAAGGTGAATGCAGGAGGGACCCTGAGATGGCACCACTTAGGCCCACCCCCTGCCAACTATGCATACAGCTAGCCCTACACCCCATGAATATTATGCATTCAGTGTATCTGTAACAACAAATGCTGAATACAGAGAGAATTTCTCCCCTTTAATAACATAAGAACAGCCCCACTGGATCAGGCCATAGGCCCATCTAGTCTAGCTTCCTGTATCTCACAGCAGCCCACCAAATGCCCCAGGGAGCACACCAGATAACAAGAGACCTACATCCTGGTGCCCTCCCGCATCTGGCATTCTGACATAGCCCATTTCTAAAATCAGGAGGTTGCACAAACACATCATGGCTTGTAACCCGTAATGGATTTTTCCTCCAGAAACTTGTCCAATCCCCTTTTAAAGGTGTCCAGGCCAGATGCTGTCACCACATCCTATGGCAAGGAGTTCCACAGATCAACCACACGCTGAGTAAAGAAATATTTTCTTTTGTCTGTCCTAACTCTCCCAACACTCAATTTTAGTGGATGTCCCCTGGTTCTAGTGTTATGTGAGAGTGTAAAGAGCATCTCTCTATCCACTTTATCCTTCCCATGCATAATTTTGTATGTCTCAATCATGTCCCCCCTCAGGCGTCTCCCTTTTAGACTGAAGAGGCCCAAACGCTGTAGCCTTTCCTCATAAGGAAGGTGCCCCAGCCCCGTAATCATCTTAGTTGCTCTCTTTTGCACCTTTTCCATTTCCACTATTGTTTCATGAAAATCCCCTTTTCCCTTCCAAGTTATGTTTTTATATCAGGTTATGTAGTCGTATTTTGGACTAAAATGCAGGCTTAAAACTTCTCTTACAGGCCACAAAAGAATCAAATCATAAGCTCACTCATTTCTCATGTTGTTGGCAACCTTCAGTCTCAAAAGACTCTCCTTTCTCTAGGGACAAGCAAATGTCTCTATATGGGTATTGTTTTAACCTAATCAATGTGCCTCCTGATCCAATCATGCATATGCAAACACATTAAAGGAGGAGGACTTTGGTAGCAAAGTCTATCACCTATTGTTAACTAAATCAAGCTACATCCTGACTCCAAAGTCCACTAGCAACAGGAAGCAAGCTACCCCCCCCTCCCCCAGAAGGTCAGCCTGGCTGGTAAGCTGACCATAAATGTCTCCAGGTCATTTATGAAGAGGTTGAAAAGCACCGGTCCCAGGACAGATCCTTGGGGCACACCGCTTTTCACCTCTCTCCATTGTATAAAATTGCCCATTGACACCCACTCTCTGTTTCCTGGTCTTCAACCAGTTCCCAGTCCAGGAGAGGACCTGCCCTCTAATTTCCTGACTGTGGAATTTTTTCAGTAGCCTTTGGTGAGGGACTGTGTCGAACGCCTTCTGAAAGTCCAGATATATAATGTCCATGGGTTCTCCTGCATCCACATGCCTGTTGACCTTTTCAAAGAATTCTAAAAAGTTCGTGAGGCCAGACTTACCCTTACAGAAGCCATGCTGATTCTCTCTCAGCAAGTCTTGTTCATCTATGTCAGGGGTTGGCAACCTGCGGCTCTAGAGCCGCATGTGGCTCTTTCAGCTGTCTGCTGTGGCTCCTCCACTTTGCACTCCAGCACTTTTCCTCCTCCAGCACTCCACTTTGAAAGTGGCAAAGGGGTTAACAGGAGGCACCTGTGTTGGGAGGGCAGGCTGCTTTCCTCTGCCCCCTGAGCTCACTGCCCTCCTCTCCCTTCACCCCCACCTGCCCCGCATTGGTTTCCCTTTTCAATTTTGCTGCTCTGCAGGCTTATGCTGCCTGTTTTTCCCTTCCCCAACTCTCCAGCAGGCTCAGCCAATCAGCATCCAGCAGGCTCCTGGCTTTTTCTGTTGGAATGGCTCAGGGCCCTTCACTGGCTGACTACCAGCCAATCCTGAGCTGCCCTCCTCCTCAGCCATTGCAAGCCCTTGCAGCCCGCCTTTCCTTGAGCAGGTACCCACTCAGTGCAAGGAGAGGCTTTTCCTCCACAGCAGAGGAGACGTCTTATGTGTCTACTCAGTAGTAAGCCCCATTACAGTGGATGAAGCTTGCTCCCAGGAAAGGGTGCCTGGGATGGCAGCCTTGAAGCCTGCTCAAGACCAAGCGCAAGGACGGGTGAGTGGGAGCCTGCGCAGGTCTGTTCAAGAGTAAGCCCCGATGTAGTCCCTGAGCTACTCCCAGGAAGGTGTGGAGGGCTGTAGCCTCAGCCTCCTTCTGTGCAGGTCTACTCACAAGTAAGCCCCACTGTAGTCAGAGAGGCTTCCTCCCAGGAAGGTGTGGAGGTCTGCAGCCTCAGCCCCCTCCTATGCAGGTCTACTCACAAGTAGTCAGTGAGGCTTCCTCCCAGGAAAGTGTGGAGAGGATTGCAACCTGAGAGCTCCAACCAACTTATCTGCTCAGAAGTCCCATTGTAGCCAATGGGGCTTACTCCCAGGATAGTGTGGAGAGGGTTGCAACCTGAGTGAGGGAGGGCAGGCAGGCAGGCAGGCAGGGCAGAAGCTGGCCTGTGGCTGCCCCCCCCTTCTCTTCCCCACCTCTGGAGTCTGTGTCCTTTTTTCCTTCCAGCAGAGTGCCTCTGGAAGGTGGGGGGAGTTCTTTAGTATCCATGTAAGATAAGCAGATGTCATAACTGCCATATGTATTGGAAGCCTGGAAGATCTGGTGAGGAGGTAGATGTGGTGTCAGCAGTGGCCCCTTTAAGGGTAAGGCCTGGGCATCCAGCTGAGTGTGCTGCACAGCTGCAGCCACTTGAAGGCAATAGGGCCATCAGGGATATAAGGGGCACCTGAGGAAGGGGGTGTGGGTTGTAGAAGGAGTGCAGATTGGAGGTAAGAGAGGAGACTGACTGACTGGGCTTATTGACTTTGACTTGCATACTGTGACTGATTTGACTTACTTTGTAATCTGACCTTGGACTGTGACTTGGCTTATTGACTTTGGATTCTGCCCTGGATACTCTGACTGACTTTGTGACTAATGGACTGCTGAAGACACTGGAGTTTAGTGTGTGGCTGCTGTGCCCAAGACCTGCTGAGGACCAAGGGTCTGCTGTAGTGGTGGGAGGCTGCTGGCAGAAGAGAGGACCTCTGCAGGTTGAACAGGTGAGCTGCCCTGGAGGTGGGGTCTAGCAGGAGTGCAGGGCAGAACCAGGGTCATTTGTTGGGGGAAAGAAGGGGAGCTAATGTGCTTAAAGTGGGCATAATTCTCCAGGCAGAGAATGGTCTCGGAATCAGGCAAAACACCATAGAGGACCAGGCGTCTGAAAACACAGGACAAGGATGTATGACAAAACTAACTAAAAGCTACAAGAGGGGGCTACATTATAAAAATGGGACTTATAAGAGCATAAAGGTATAAAAAAAAAACTATATATGCAGTGTTATCTTCATTTTAGATGTCAAAAGGGTTTTGTGGCTCCTGAGGTTTTTTTTTTCCTCCAGAAAATAGGTCCAAATGGCTCTTTGAGTTTTTAAAGTTGCCGACCCCTGGTTTATGTGTTTTGAGATTTTGTCTTTGACGAGGCGTTCCACCATCTTACCTGGTATAGGTGTTAGGCTGACCGGCCTATAGTTTCCCGGATCCTCCCTCTTTCCCTTTTTAAAGATTGGCATGACATTTGCTATCCTCCAATCTTCTGGCACCGTGGCCATTTTGAGGGACAAGTTGCATATTTTAGTAACTTCATTCTTCAATTAATTCACCCAATTAATAACTCTTAGGTGGATGCCATCAGGGCCCAGTGACTTATTGATCTTAAATTTATCAATGAGGTCTGAAACATCTTCTCTTTTAACCTCTATCTGACTTAACTCCTCAGTTAGGAGGGGCTGTTCAGGCAGCGGTATCTGCCCTAGGTCTTCTGCCGTGAAGACAGATGCAAAGAACTCATTTAATTTCTGTGCCATCTCTAAGTCTCCTTTTATTTCCCCTTTTCCTCCCTCACCATCCAGAGGGCCAACCGCTTCTCTGGCGGGTTTCCTGCTAATAACATATTTGAAGAAGCTTTTATTATTCCCCTTAATGTTGCTGGCCATGCGTTCCTCATAGTCTCGCTTGGCCTCCCATATCACCTTCTTACATTTCTTTTGCCACAGTTTATGTTCCTTTTTATTCTCCTCATTTACGGAAGGAAGCTTCCTTGCCCTTTACGGCCTCTCTAACTTGGCTGGTTAGCCATGCAGGCACCCTCCTGGATTTAGTGGAGCCCTTCTTTCTTTGTGGTATACACTTCCGCTGGGCCTCCATTACTGTTGTTTTAAGCAGCCTCCATGCACTCTGGAGAGATTGAACTCTTTTTATCTTCCCTTTCAACCTCCTTCTAATCAGCCTCCTCATTTCAGGGAAGTCCGCTCGTCGGAAGTCAAGGGTTTTTGTGAGAGATTTGCCCGGTAGTCTTCCCCCGATGTGCATGTCGAAACGGATCGCAGCATGATCACTGTTCCCTAACAGCTCAGTAACATTTACATCTCTAACCAGGTCCTGAGTACCACACAGTATTAAATCCAGAGTCACCTGTCCTCTGGTGAGCTCCATGACTCTAAGGCACAGTCATTTAACATATCAAGAAATCTGGTCTCCTTTTCATGACCAGAACACAAATTGACCCAGTCTATATGAGGATAACTGAAGTCCCCCATGATTACAACCCTGTCCCTCTTTGTCACCTCCCTGATCTGTTTCCTCATTTCAAGGTCCCCATCCAGTTTCTGGTCTGGAGGACGATAGTACGCCCCCAGTATTACATCGCTCCTCAGGTCTGGTAATTTAACCCACAGAGATTCTATGGTGGACCCACCTTCAATCTCTGCTTTGCTGGATTCTATCCCTTCCTTAACATAAATGGCCACCCCACCTCCAACATGTCCCTCCCTGTCCCTCCTGTAGAGTTTATAGCCCGGGATTGCGGTATCCCACTGATTTTCCGCATTCCAGCAGGTTTCAGTTATGCCCACTATGTCAATGTTTTCCCTTGTCACCAGACATTCCAGTTCTCCCATCTTTGCTCGGAAACTTCGGGCATTTGCATAAAAGCATTTGTACATGGAATGCTTATTTGCTCCTTTGTCCCCGCATCCTCTCACTGTGCCAAACAGTCTATCACATCCCATCATGCTACCATTCCCAATTTCTTCTCCTACTCTGCTTTTACCTTGTTGTTCTCTAACCTCCCTATCCTTGTCCCATAGGGATGAAGAGTCCTGAACCAGATGCCCCTTGGCTCCTGTCGGCTTTTCCCCAGGGATCAGTTTAATACTGCCCTGGAACATTCCAAACACATTTTGCTTTATATGCAGACTCTTTTCAATGTTTTAGGGAGGCCCATTCCCTGTGCTGTTCTTCAGCATGAGCACATCTTCAGCATGAGCGCAGCCATTCACAGAAAAACATGAATGCATATATAGACACCTGTACATGCAGGCAAAATGATAGTCTTGAATAGCTTTTCAGAGGTGAGTGAATTTTCCCCGTTTCATTCTGTTTCTGTTCCATGGGTCTGCTCTGTCACGTGATTCATGCTACCTGACTTTCAGTTCAACTTGCAGAATTTCTAAAAATAATTTTGAATGGACATATGTGTAGTTTGCAACATTTCCCAGTTCATACTGGGATTTTTCTTACAGAGAACTGCTGCACATTGGTGTGTTTGCTCTTTGAGCCAATTGCTGTGCAAAGAGGAATCTTGATGCAATTGCACAATTGCATCATAATTCCTTTGGGGAAAAGAGAACAATCCTTTCTCCTGTCTTCCTGAGGCCACAGGCAGGCAGTGCCCTTTAACTATCCTATAGTTTGTCCCTGGCACTGTGTGGCCTTCCTGTTTGAGGGAGCACTAGCAAGTAGGCTAGGCCTGTTTGAGGGAGCACACACAAGAATGAATTTTGCAGTAAGGAAAGAACCACTCTGGTAGCAGTGAATGTGAGGCATCTGTTCTCTTTTCCCGCTGTATAATATATATCTTTCAAGTGGGTGGCATATAGAGTTATGCTGGGTGTGATACAGCTGGGCCCTTTGGGCTGCAAGGCAATTCATCAGAGCAGCAATTTTACATACTTAACCAAATCGAGCCTAGGTATAACCTCTAGACATTTACCCTGTGCTAATTACACCTTCTCTGGGCAACCAGTTCTTCCCTCCAGCCCCTAATTGTTTTGTGACACACACAAATCCTCCTACAAGCCTACACAAGCACCTATCATTTTTCATTATAATTTCAGAGGAAAATCCAGTTTCATGTTAAAAGAAAATGCAGGGGGAGAAGGGGGGCAGGAAGGTAGGAGCCCTTGCTAGTGGGATAATCCTTTGCCTACAAATCAGGCCTCTGTTTTCTGGAAGTAGACCTCACACATTTCAAATGGTTGACTGCTGCAAGGTAACTCACACCCATCCAAGGCCATATATTCTCTCCCCCCACCCTTGTCTACAGGGAATTCTCATCTCTGTGATAAATGAGAGGTCAAAGGCCCACAGCCATTTCAGCTGCTCTGATTGCTGCCAGTCTAAAAGGGATAATTTTAAGGGCAATGTTGAATTAAGTTCTGCAGATTTATAAAATCAAAATCTGAATGTTGGGTTCCACTGAGGAGTCCCAGAAAGCTTTAGTTGAGTCAAATATTTGACCCAAAATGTTGAACTTTGGTTGATGCAAATCATGTTCATCCAACTTTTAAAATAGTATTTACAATGAGAACTGTGTCAACATTTGCAGCAATAAAAGCTAAATTTTGCCATCTTTATACATTATTAACTTATTGATTGTATGTATTTGATTCTGCTTCTCTAATTACATAGGCCAACACACATTTTGCTTTCTTAAACATTACACCAATTCCTGGGTATATTTGGGGTGCTGATTCCAAAAATGGCATCCGTTTTGCCCTATCACATCTAGTTTTGGAGATATAGTATAGCCTCATTAGTGAATGGTTCAAGCAGCTTACTCATGAGGAAGCCATGGTGTAGGCTCTCTCATGAGGAAGCTGCTTGAACCATTCACTAAAGAGGCTATGCCAAATCTCCAAAACTAGATGTGATGGGGCAAAACGGATGCCATTTTTGGAATCGGCACCCCAAATTCATATCAAACCACCATAAAGTTTCAGAAAAACATTTCTCTTTCCCAGTCTCTGATAGAAAGGAAGAAAGGAATGATCACTGGACAAAGGATGGGCATTCTCATATTTTCATTGGCTGAGGGAGGGCAGGAGAAGGAGCCCAAGAGAGTTCTTGGCTTACAATTGGCTGGGAAGGGAAGGGAGGCAGGGAAGGCAGTTCATAGCTATCACGCTTCCACCATGGCTGGTGGGGAGCAGGAACCCTCATCAAATGACCAACTACAGTGGAACTACTTCTGAGTAGGGCTGCAAAGGATCAGGTCATCCTGGTAAGCCTCCCAGCTGTGTGTGACTTTCCTCCCTCTTGCAGCTTCTGTCCTGGCTCTCAGTCCCTCCTGCCCTGTTTACAGATGGGCAGGGACAGCAGGGGAGTGTTAAAAGAGAACACACACAGAGCCCAGCAGCAGACCCTTTTTTTCCACTGACTGGTTTTTTAAAGGGGGGGGGGGTTAGGGTTCAACTCAAGTCAAGTCTTTTAGAGTTACTAAAGGGTGACTTGGAGACTCGAAAAGTGCCACCGTTAGGACTCTTAAGTCGAGTCATGGGGTTGGTGACTCAGTGACTCGACTTGAGTCAAGCCATGCTGAATTTTTCCATCCTTGCTAGTAAGTCAAGCTATATGCCTCAAGAGAAAGGCCCATAGTCCCTATTGAATATGGCAGGAAAAGACATTTCTTTCTAACCTGAGATCAGACTCAAAGCAAAGCTCATACTCTTATGTTTCCCCAAAGGAACATTTAGAACCAAAACAAACTGGGGAGTGAGGACATGTGTCTCAAGCAAATTATTCCAATTGACTTGAAAAAAAAATTTAAAATTTATATTCTCCTATTTTTTAAACATTTCCAATTACATTTACTGTTGGATGGGTTTTTTAAGAGGCTTCCTCAAGGCTTCTTGATCAACTTCAAGCTTCAGAGACCCCTTGGCAAACTGCTCTCCATAGGTCTCTCTTACATGGATAGACCCCAAAAGAGTCACTCCACCCCTACCACAGAAATGTTATGAGCACAGAAGTGGACTAGAGATTGGCAGTGGATGACTTTAAAATGCAATTGGACAAATTCAAGGAGGACAGATGTATCGATGGCTACTAGTCATATCTAGAGAAGAATTCATAGAAGAAGGTTTTAATTATCAATGGTTATTTGTATGAATAGCAGAAAGATTTAAAATTGATAAAAAAATTAGATGGATTTGAAGAGGAATAGTCAATACTGGAAAACAACTAGAATCATAAGAGCAGATAAGCTCTAAGATTTATAAGCTGTTGCTGAAATTTGAAATGGGAGATTTCAAATGGAACAGGTTAAAGCAGTGTTTCTCAAACTGTGGGTCAGGACCCACTAGATGGGTCATAAACCTATTTCAGGTGGGTCCCCATTCATTTCAATATTTTATTTTTAATATTTTAGACTTGATGCTACAACGGTATGTGACTGCATTTGGGAAAATGTTACAAACCTGTACTTTTAAGAAGCTCCTATGCATATTATTTAACGAATAGTCAATGGGACATATGCCTGGGTAAGTGTGGGTAGGATTGCAGCTTAGGATGGTGAAAATTTTTCCTGCTTGATGACATCACTTCCGGCTGTTACATCACTTCTGATGGGTCCTGACAGATTCTTATTCTAAAAAGTGGGTCCTGGTACTAAATGTGTAAGAATCACTGGGTTAAAGAATGTATGATTCAATGGGCTAAAAATGTGGATTATGAACTTTTGATGAAAAAATGGGAGAAATTGTGGACAAAGTATGTGAAATTTACTTTAAATGTTAATATTAAGGAAAATTTATATAAGATGAATTATAGATGGTATTTGACGCCAAGTAAGTTAGGGAAGATGTATGAAAGTATGCCAAACAAGTGTTGGAAATGTAAAAAACAAGAGGGATCTTTCTATGTGGCAGACATGTACTAAAGCAAAAAAGTATTGGAAACAGATACATGCACAGATACAGTTGATTTTAAAAGCAAAAGTGCAAATGAAACCTGAAGTCTTTCTGCTGATGAATATGTGGGAAAAGATTCAAAATTTTATTTTTGTATATGATAAGTACAGCTAGAATACTTTGTGTGCAATATTGGAAAACTACAGATATTCCATTGATTGAAGAATGATGGACAAAAGTTATGGACTTTGCAGAAATGGATAAACTTACAATCTTACTTAAAGAGAAATCAATAGAAAATTTTATGAGGAACTGGAGACCAATTATGGACTTTCTGTATGAGAAAAGGAACAATGATTTAATGAGTTGTGGATTTGTAGATTAGATTGAAAGGAGTAGAGAACAGAGAACATTGATCTAAAATAATTTGAAATGGATTACTTATAATGAGAAGATAAAAGGGGCTGTTGGAGATATACAATATACTGTATATGGAAATCTAGATTATTAAGACATAAAGCTGTAAGTAATTTAGAATATTCGATTTCACTCTTGCTACATTATTAGAGATATTCTTTTGTATTTTTTAAATGTACTTTTGTGTAGTTGGTTGTTCGTTTTTCTTTTCTATTTTTTTCTGTTCTTTCTTTGATTTTATTTATAATAATAAAACAAAAAAAATGGCTACTAGTCATGTGTGCTATCTCCAGGTTCAGTGACAGTATGCCTCTGAATACTAATTGCAAGGGAACAACAATGGAAATTGTAAGTTCCTCTCCTCCTGATGGGCGTCCCAAAGGCAGCTGGTTGTCTACTGTGGGAAACTTGATGGGAAACATGATCTAGACTAGGCCTTGTCCTGATCCAACAGGACTTTTCCTATGTTCGCACCTATTATCATACCAAATTCACAGCTCATGGACTTCCTCCACCATCACTGTACTTTGCTAAAGTCTCCATGGAGCATCAAACTAAATCTGAATCTGAAACTTAAACAGTTCAGATAATTTTTTTTTTCTTCAGTGAACTGATCCAGAGCTAAGCATAAAATATTTGGGTTGCTTTGAACCTAAGCTTCTAACACAATCCATAGATACCTGTTCATATTAAGTGAAACATTAATCAGACAGGCAGGTTTCAGTTGTCTGTTTTGTTTTCCTGGTTTTTATCCTGTTGCATTTTATTGTAAGTGCCTGAAGAATCATCTTTTCAAAAAGCCTGTTGGCTCGTAGTGTGAAGGTTTTGTTGGATCCAATCAAAGACATTAACCATTATCTCCACACCTTAGTAGATCCATCCCAAGATGTTTGACTACCCAAGGCAGAAAACTTCAAATGAAATCCATGCCCGCACTCCATGATGATCGTTATCATCACCATCATCATAATCTTGAGTACAGTTTAAACTAGTGAGCATCCAAGACTTCAGTCCAAGCATCTGGTGGGCTGTGACACCACTATATATTAACTGCAGCTGTCCACCAGGCTGGCTGAGGGCCCAAACCAAAGAACCCAGCTCCGGCCCTCTGAATGCACTCAGTGTTGCAAACAAGCCATAAGGCGTTCCTGCAAGACTCGCTGCCAGATCAGCGTTGGCACTGACCGGAAGCCTGTTGCATGCCACCCAGATCTCGTCCTTTGCTCTAGGCAGCGGAGAAGTGAGTGGGGGAAGGCATTCCAAGATGGGGAAGGTGGGGTGGGTTGAGGGAGCAGGGTGGGAGGTGGGTAAGACTGGCAGCTCTGCTCCACCAAATCCAGAACCCTGCGTTGGGTTTCCTGGCCTAACATGGGGCCTCTCAACTCTGCACCGGCTAAAGAGCCAGCAGAGACTCTGGGGCCTGCTCCCTTACCCTAGGGAAGGGGACAAATGCCCCTTTCCACCGAGGAGCTGCCAGTGGCTGACTGGCAAGCATTGGATGCAACAGCGCAGTCATTTTGGCACTGCCACTTCTCTGGGTGCTGGGCAGCTCAGAATTTGGCTGCCCAGAAGTTGCTTCAGGTAGCAGACTGGCAGAGAGTGCCCACCTCGGCCACTGGAGGAAACAGTGGCTGGATCATCACCTGGTAAGGCGGAGGCAGCTTTGACACACAGTCTAAGGCGCCAGTAGGTCATGGGCTAGCTCTGGGCAGTGCCGGTAGAAGATTACCTGCTTTACCTGCAGAAGGGCCCAATATCAGACCCTGGTAGCATGTCCAGTAAGACTGGGAAAGGCCCCTGCCTGGAACTCTGAGAAGCCACTGCCAGTCAGCATAGGCTATACTGGGCTAGATGGACCAAAGGCCTGCCTCAGTGTAAACCTTCATCTGTTCACAATGCAGCTTTTGTATGTTCTTTCTTTTTTTATTCTGATGCAGGGGTCAGCAACCTATGGCCCATGGGCTAGATCCAGTCTGACATCCCCAATCATCCTGCCCACACAGAGCTTGGTTTGGAAGGTGTTGCCTCCCACCCAATTTGCCCCGTGCCAGACAGGGAACTGTAGAGCATGTGCAGCACAGGAACTCCACAAGCCTGGGCAGGTAGCTGTGCCTTTCTCTGTCCAACATGTGGCAAATTGAGTAGGAGGTTTAGCTTCCCAAGCTGAGCTTCACAGAGCCACTTCCAGGAGCTGAACAACCCAGAAGATTGGTGATGACATGATGTAATTGCCGAATGTTCAGCCCCTTTGCCCAAAAAGGTTGCTGACCCCTGTTCTAATGAGAGAAATGTGACCCACCTCCCTGCCTTGGGAGGTTTTTCCTCTGTTCTTCAGAAATGGACAGCAAGCAGGTGTTGAGGACATCTGGATCTGTGCCATAGCCAGGCCTACCAGTCTTCAGGACCTCCCCAGGTATGTCAATGACACCTAAATTCTGGGTTGATGCCTAGATCTCTAGGGCCTGAACAAGCAGCTGGCAGGAAAAAGCAGAAAAGCCCCCACTCCATTTTTCACCTTTTCTGTGGTGCCAACAGAGCCACACCACCCTAATTGTCTGTTAAATCAGCAGGGCCAAGACGCTGTGTGTGTTCCAACTTCTGCAGCTGTATAAAGATGCAGCGAGGAAAGAGGCAATATTTCAAAATTCTGCAGAATTCTTTTAATTTAACTAACCGGTATTCCTGACTTAGGGCAAAAGAAGCATCATGCTGCCGTTACCTGTACCACACCCTCTGTTATTGGCACATAGGAAGTACATCTAACAGGACATGTTGAGCTTTCCAGTTTTAATCAAAGAGTGTAAATGTGCTCTGTGAAACAGCTTGCAGGTCTCTGGATCTTTTGAAACTTCTGTAGCTCGCACTCTGTTAGCCTTCCAGGACTGATGCGGGGGTGGGGGGGCTTGATTTGCCTGGTCATGTCCAAGTTCCTTCAACTAGCAGGCATACCAGTCTTTCCAAGAGGGTGAGGCTCCAGTACAGTTATAGGGTAGGAAGTTGCAGAGAATTTTCAAATCAGAACGAAAACATACCCAGAATGTTTTGATTCAAGAGCATCCATTCACAAGTCCATCCTTATTTAAATTGCCCTCAGACAGTCTCCAAGGAATGTTGCTCAGCAGAAGCATTCCAATCTAGTCTTCTGAAGTCTTTGAAAAGTGATAAATCCCTAGAGGTAGGTGATACTGTGAGGATAGCCAATGTATAGTGGTTAGAGTTCTGGGCTAGGGACTGGGGAGACATCAGTTCAAAACAAATCCCCCTCAACCATGAAGCTCACCAAGTGACCTTTGTCCAATCAGCATCTCTCAGCCTCATCTAATTCACAGGTGTGTTGTGAGAATAAAAGAGGAGCTATATATCATTTCTTACTGGAAGGGTGAATAAAAATATGGTGATGATGAAATTATAAAACCTTGTTGGCCTTGGACTGCCATTATTAGTTGAACCAGGAATCTGAATGGGTGACTTTGAATATTTTCTTAGCCTAACCCAGTGCTGCTCAAACTTTTTAGCATTGGGACCTAGAATGAAATTCTGTTGGGACCCACCAGAAGCGATGTCATTAATTCAGAAATTATGTCATGGCTGGAAGTGACATCATCAAGCAGGACAATTTTTAACACCTCCCCATATGATGAAATTAAATTAAATTTATTAATTGAGTAAATTAAAAGTTTACAATAAGTTCAAAAATGTATTTTAAATAAAGAAGAAGCCTCCTAACCTTCCCAAGCAGTTGCTGATTTGTTTAAAAAAAATTCCCCCAAAATCTCAAAACCTGTTATCCTATCCACTCTTACCTGGGAGTAAGCCCCATTGACTGTCATTGTTAAAAGCATATACATAGTAGCATGTTAGAAGTAAAGATCTGTAACATTTCCCCAAAGGCAGTAACATATCATGGTAGCATTTAGTCTAATACAATCTATTAAAAATAAAAAGCACATTGAAATGAGTGGGGTCCCACCTGAAATTGGCTCACGACCCACCTACTGGGTCCTGACCCACAGTTTGAGAAACACTGGCTTAACTTATCTCATGGGACTGTTTTGAAAGAAAACAATGCAAAGGCTCCATGTCTGATACGCTAAGTTCCCTATATTGTATGTTTAAATTATCAGTTATATGACCAATGTTGGAGTTTCAGCCTGATTAATTTCTACATTTGTTATATAATTGGTTTTGGTTTCATTGTACAGTCAGTTCTTGCTATCCGTGCACTCTGTTCCCATGGATTCGCTTATCCACAAGAGCAAGAGTGTAACTCATGTCACACCATCTGCAGCCTGTTCTTGGCCATCCATGGTCATTTACTGCATCCACAGCCGTCCTGAAGCTCCCTGCTGCCAGTCAGTGTTGACAGTACTAAGAGAAGTGGATCAATGGCCCTGATTCACTGGATTGTCAATTCCTGTGACTTTGGGTGCAATCCTTTGCTTTTCTCTGTAAACCGCTTTGTGAACTTTTATTTGAAAAGCAGCATATAAATACTGTTGTTGTTAATAATAATAATAATAATAATAATAATAATAATAATCCTAACCAACTTTCCAGCACTGACATAGCTGTGCCAATGTGGCATGCACTGCATCCTGCAGTGGGGAGGCAGTCAAGAGGGCCTCCTCAAGGTAAGGGCATGTTTGTTACCTTACCTTGGCTCTGCATTGCAGCTAGGTCAGTGCTGGAAAGTTGGTTAGGATTGCGCCCTTTGCCTCTTTTTTTTCTTTCTCTACCTGGAATAGCAGTAGGCAGGGAAAACAATGGCACAAACCAGAATAAAAAAAACCCAGCAAGGTTGTAATAGCCCAATCCAATGCATGTCTACTCAGAGGTAAGTCCCACTGAGTTCTGTGGCGCCTGCTCCCAGGTAAATGTGTATAGAATTACAGCCTAAGGTTTTGTTTTTGTTTTTTTGTTTCTAAGGAGACATTCCTTTCCCACTGAAATTGCTTGCTGAAAAATCAAAACTGGAGAATATTCCACACAGTTCTGGTTCTTAGGGTCAAGAACTCTTCTCTGACAAGGTGACCCAAGAGGTAGTTAAATAGTGTAGAAGGCCCAAGACTTGTTCTGTCATCACGTTTCAATTTAGGATTTCTGATCTGGCAAACGGTTTCCTATGAAAGGGCTTTATAATACCCCCAAACAGTGTGAACACAGCAAGCTCATGATGATTCATCTGGATCAAAGAATACCCTCTCCAGTTTAACCTTCTGGTAATTTGTTGAAACGTGTAGGGCTCTCAGAGGGCAGCCGTCTTTCATATACAGCAGCCCTGCCTTGTCTCTGTGCCACATTAATTCCTGGCATAAGTGCCTTTTTACAAATTCTACCCCATACATTGACCTCATTTTCATTTGTAACAAAGACAGCTCTGTACAAAACTGATACCTGAGACAAGGTTTTAAAAAATAAAATTCAAACTCACTAGGTAAATAATATGAATTTCCAACCTGCATTCATATCAACTAAGCCTGTTCAGTTATTTTCTCCCATTTTCCCTCCACACACACACATGCAAATGTCTGGAGGTGGAAGTGAGATCATGCCCATAGGGGACATCCCTGATGTCCACATGTTCACTTGGATGTGTAAAAGGGCCTCCAAGTGCTCATAGCTATAGACCAGTGTTTCTCAAACTGTGGGTCAGGACCCACTAGGTGGGTCATGACCCAATTTCAGGTGGGTCCCCATTCATTTCAATATTTTATTTTTAATATATTAGACTTGATGCTACCCTGATCTGTGACTGCATTTGGGGAAATGTTACAGACCTGTACTTTTAACAAGCTACGAGTATTATGTATATTCTTTTAACAATGATAGTAAATGGAACTGACTCCTGGGTAACTGTGGGTAGGATTGCAGCCTAGGATTGTTAAAAAAATTTCCTGTTGGATGATGTCAGTTCTGGTTATGACATCATTTCCGGTGGGTCCTGACAAGATTCTCATTCTAAAAAGTGGGTCCCAGTGCTAAATATGTGAGAACCTCTGCTATAGATATTTAGGGAGGGTTCCATATGATCAGGAATCCTGATGTTTGGGTTCTCAAGCATATAGCAGTCTCTACATGTGTATATGTTTATGTGTTCAGGTAAGCGTATGGCAGGATGGGTGTGACAGCACAGATCTGCTCCTTCCTCTAAGCCAGTGGTATTCAAACCGGGGTGTCGCGACGCCCCAGCCTGTGGGTCCTGGCCTCTGCCCCCTTAAGGGGCGGGGGCAGACAGAAGACAGGGCGGATTGCACCGCTTGGGGGGGCTGCAGGGGCTTGGGTGCACTTGCCCAAGCCTCCTGCAGCCTCCTGGGGGTGCGGGGAGCCCTGCACAACCTTCGGCAACGCTCCCCAGGTCAGGAAAAGTGAAAGCGGAGCGATCGCGCCCTGCTCTGCAAAACCGGAAGCGGAGCACGATCGCTCTGCTTTCCCTTCTGATGGGGCTGCAGGGACTGGGGTGCACCCTCCAGTCACTGCGGCAGCCGTCCCTGTGTGCGGGGAGCCCTGCGCAAGCGCCTGCAGGGCACCCCAGGTCAGGGAAAGGGAGATTGGGGCAATCGCGCTCCACTTCCACTTTTGTGGAGGCAGAGCAGATCGCTCCACTCTCCCTTTCCCTGACCTGGGCTGCCCTGCAGGTGCTTGCACAGGGCTCCCCGCACACAGGGATGGCTGCTGCAGGGACTCGAGGGTGCACCCCAGTCCCTGCAGCCCCCTGAGCGACGCAATCCTGGGGATCGCATTTCTGCCTTCCCCTTGCCCCTGCTGCCTCCCCCCCCCGCCCCCGCAAAGATTTACTGCTGGTTTCAAACTTCAAACTGGTTTCAAACTGGTTTCAAACAGGTAGAGAGTTTGAAAACCGCAGCTCTATGCAGTCAGACAACAACTAAATAGATGTCCTCTGTAAGCACAAGTGTGTGGACATTTTTAGCAGTCAGTTGCTGGAATTGTGCTTTTAGGCACAATTCAAGGTGCAGGTTTTCACTTTTAAAATCTTCAGTGGTTTAGGATTAGGTCTTTAGGACCTTGATGGACTGTCTTCTCCTAAAGAAGCCTGCCTGCCTCTTCAGATCAGTAGGAGAGGCACCTCTGTGAATCCCACCACTAGATAACATCCCTTCAATTGGGGGACTTCTGCTGTGCCCAAGGCAATGGAACCAGTGGCGCCACCAGGGTTCGCATCACCCAGTGCAGGATGCCAGCGCGTCACCCCCCATGCAGTGGGCGGGTCAACACCCCAGGTGGTGGGCGTGGTGATGTACCATCTCTCCGCCCCCACTGGTTTTTGGCTGTACCTTTTGATAGAACAAAGACAGAACAGATTCTGCATGAAATTACACATTGATTGATATATAACATGATGGTATTATTCCTCCAAACTGTGATTTTAGTGATTTTGGTCACTAGTGGTGTCACATCCCCCCCCCAGGGTGTCAAATTACTAACACCTTATTGCAGCAGTTCTCAAATGTTTAGCATTGGGACCCTCTTTTTAAAATGACAATCTGTCCAAGACCCACCACAAGTGTCATGGTGGAAGTGTCAACATCAGGCAAATTAAAATAAGTCAGTATAAATAATTAAAGTAAAACAAATAATTAAATAAGCAGAGCCAGCCCTGTTCCCCCAAGTGAATTTCCTCTGTAGCCTGCCTGCAATAACACTCCCCTCCAAAATCAGTAAGGTTTTCAGCCCTTTCAGCCATAACCTTTGATAGAAAGGAGATATTTCACTCTGGTTTTTTGATTGTATTCCACTCGAAATTCCGCATCCAACAGTATATAATATGATAGAGTTACTCCTAACCACCACAATTTTAGCATGTCATCCCCCCAGTGCACATCACCCCACCTGTGCGCGTCACCACACACCCCTAGCGATGCCACCGAGTGGAACTCTCTTCCTCAAACAGTTCAGTGAATGCCACCCTTATTGGCTTTCTGTCCAGAACTAAGAGATTTCTGTTCCTGCACTTCTTTAGATGCTTTTCTTGTTTTTCTGACTGCCATTTGAGATGTTCATTTATTCTTTCTCACTGATATTTTGTTTTGGGTTCAGCTTGTGTTCTAAAGTGTGGTAAGTCACCTTGGGCCTTGTGACCCACAATGTAAAGGGGGGCTGAAATACCTGAAAGGAACTGGTCAATCAGTTTCTGTAAGACAAGTGACATTTCTCAAAGGGTTTCTGCACATCCCTAGAATGGGGCAAATAATTTCACATGCAGAAAGTCAGACCCTAGTACTAGTTAATTAATCTGGAGGAGTAGCCACTCTCTGGCTACATATAATCATTGACATACTAATGTCTACCTTACCACAGAAATGCAGTGGGAGGGTGAGAAGCACACACAGTTCTACCACCCCAATAATTGTGAAAGCCATTTTGAATGTCATGATCAGCAGGGGAAGAACAGGACATGGGTTTCCTGTTCCTTGCATTTCTTTGGCTCATCTGAAAAAGAGCTTGTGTCTCTCCCCCGGCGTATGAAATACAAACTGTCTCCACACTTGAACAGTTTACACGTCTTATCAGGGGAGATGCACAAGATCAAATTAAGGGGTGATGGACAACTATGGGGTCATGCCCCCCTCCACCCCTTTGCTGCATGTCCAAAATGGCTCTGAGTATGCTTGAGGGAAGGTTGTTAATGGGGTAACAAACCTATTAAGAAAACCTATTAAGGTGAAATAGGAAATAGGTGAAAACCTATTAAGAAACCAATAATGTAGAATCTTAGAATCATAGAGTTGGAGGGGGCCTAATAGGTCATCTAGTCCAACCCCCTGCCTTAGGCAGGAAATCCTCTTAGAGCATCTCCAACAGGTGCTTGTCAAGCCTCTGCTTGCATATCTCCAATGAGGGAGAGTCCACCACCTCTCTTGGCAGTCTGTTCCACTGCCGAACTGCCCTGACTATCAGGAATTTTTTCCTGATGTCTAATCGAAATCTCCTCTCTTGCAGTGGTTCTAGTTCTGCTTTCAGAGACAGTTGAGAATAAATTATTCCCTTCTTCCATATGACAGCCCTTTAGGTATTTGAAGAGAGCTATCATATCACCTTCTCTTCTCTTCTCTGAAGAGAAGGCATGTTCATGAGAAGGCATTTCAGCCTTCTCTTCTCTGGCTGAACATGCCAAATTCTCAACATGAGAAAGCTCTCACTAAATCTGGCTGGGGTTCACCTGGGGCAGCATTTTGCTTCCATAAATGGCCAACCAGATGTTCCTGGAAGCTCTCAAACAGGGCATGATGGTGATGATCACTTCCTGTTCCTTATCTCCATTATCTGGCATTCAGAGGTATGCTACTACTATTTATGGAGGTGTAATTAATTAGTTTTAAGCATGTTTACCCTGCTTTGGCCTACCCTATCTGACTTCCAGAACAGCTTACATAAAATAAAAACAGCACATTATTAAAACACTAAAAGAGGCAGGTTTTTTTCCACCTGGATGAATATATAAGTATAAGATCTTTACTGGATGGGGTCAAAGACCCATCCAGACCAGCATCCAGTTTTCCACAGTAGCCAATCAGGTGCTTTCACAAGCAGGGATTGAAGCAAGCAATCCCACTATTGCTCTCCGGCAACTGGGTGTTCAGAGGCATACTGCCTTGGAACCTGGAGGCAACTTTCAGCCATCACTGGTAGATATTGACAGTCTTGTCATCCATGTCCAATGTGCATTCTTGTCCAATGTGCATTCTAAAACCATTTAGACACCATCATCAAAATTGTGGCACCAAAGTCCATAGATTAACTACATGCTGTATGAGGTTGTTCTTCCTTTTGTCCATCCTAAATCTCCTGAAGTGGTTTTATGGAATGTCCCCTGGTTCTGTCAGAGAGAGAGACTTTTCTCCACTTTCTCCACACTGTGCATAATTTTATAAGGCTGAGACTTCAATCCTATCCATGCTTACCTGGGAGCGGTAAACCCACTGACTATAACGGGACTAAGTTCTGAGCAGATAGGATTGATCTCTTAGTCATGCCCCCCTTCATTGCTCTTTTTCTATGGCCCCAAACATTGTAACCCCAAACTCTGCAGTCTTTCATAAGGATGGTGCCTTCGCCTAACAGAGCAGATGGAAGTTCTACTGGCTTCTGTGAAAGGCCCAAGTTTGATTTCTACACTAGCTGTTGTAGTGGGGACTACTATGGCAGGGGACACCTTTTTTTAATGATACAGGGAAGCCTGAAGGGGAAACTGAACCATCATGTGTGGTTGCATTTAGTTGCACAAAGGGGCAGTTTGCAACTCTAGAAAGCGAGGAACTTTGCAACTCAGTTTAAAGTGAGGAACTTTCTGTTCCACAAAGCATGTTATCTACCACTCAGCTGTGAGCTCTCTTAACTGCACGTTTCAACTACAACCTGGGTTTATTGAGGCTATGGGGAAGATGCTACTTTTCAGCCCTACTTCAGCACAGGACAACTGAACACACGCATTAATTCCCCTTTCACATGCTCTGATCTTTGAAAATAAGCACAGGGCCTGGGTCAAATTAAGCCTTAATAGAGCAACCTCCTCCTGTTTGCATTTTCAAATGCATTTTATGGCTGTTTTGGGTGTTAAATACAGTCAGAAAAATTCAACTTGTGGAATTCCATTTCCTTAGGGTGATGCAAAAATTCAAATACACCCCCATTTTAAAGCAAAATTTGCTGGAGCTATGACTTTTTTAAAAAACAAAACAAAACAAAAAAACTCCTTTGTTACATTCTGGTACAGTATTAGCAAGCCCAGTGAGCCTTTCCAGCTCTCCTTGCCTGAAATTCTCAGATTCTGCCTGAAGGAGAAGCAGAGTTCTAATATTATTTATACCCCTGTCTTTCAACAGCTAAAGCAGGCATCCAATAGCCCCTCTACTTATGGAAGATTATGGTTGAAAGGAAGGTCACCCAGCTGCAGCTGGAGCAGCAGCAGGATGCCCCTCCCTGATGCAAAGACAAGGTGATGGGGAACCCTTCCGGATCCTGAACCTTTTGTAAATGTAGAGGAGAGGTGGGAGAAAGAACAGTAAACGCATTGAGAAAAGGACATTCAGAGGGCAACAAAAAGCCAAAGTAAGTTCTTAGGAGCACAAACCAAGTTTGTAGTGGGAATCATTTAGCCACATATTGTGGTGGGTTCTGCCTCTTTAATAGCCAAGCCCAGAAGGCCTCGGCATAGACCATTGAAGAGCCCTTGGGTTAATAGAGCCAGTGCTCTGATAAACTCTGCTACTTATTTTACCAATTGGTGTTTTGCTGCTCTGAGTTTTCCCTAGGAGTTCTGAGCAACAAATTGTCTGTAGAAGACTAGCAAGTGCAGTTGTCTCATATATCAGATATATTCTATCACAGATTTTACATCACATCTGCCCTAAAATTTTTCTTCACCATTTGGCAGGATTATATCAAGCAACTTCTGCATAGAATCTCTCCAGGCATTCAGGGAGTCACTAGATATGCACTCCATTCCAGGGCCTAGGAGAGGGGGGTAAAGGGGGTAATTTGTACCCAAGCCCAGGGTCAAAAAGGGGGCCCAGGAGCCAAAGGAAGGGGCCCAGAAATTTCCTGTGATCTTACATTTTCCTATCTCCTCAGACTTGTTGCCCACACGGGATGGGATGCTGGGGACACTAAGCAATAGCATGCGGCTGCAGCTACTTTTCCTACCAGCAAGCCTTATATGCTAGGCCAAGGAATGCATACATGACACACCTTAGCAAAATGTCAAATTTGGGAGGAAACTGGCCTGCTACAGTAGTTCTTTGGTGTGTGGATCTGCTTACCCTGAAGGAGTATACAGGAGCTCAGGGTCACAGCTGTAAGACTACAGCTGCTGCAGAAGCAAGTTTTGGTATGCACAGGACACTTTCCATTCTAGTGTGAGCCCAAATAGGATGATGCTAATTTTTGGCATGATTTTCTATATGTAAAAGATTTTAGAGAGATTTAGGAGTGTGTTTGGTTTTCTGTATTACTGTATCTAACTGCTGATGCCACACGGGTGGGTAGCCACCCAGCTCCAAAAGCTCCAAAGACTTTTGCAGTCTCCAATCTCCCCCCCACCCTGTTTTGCCCCTCTCTGCCCCATTCTGCTCACCCGTCACCACCCTCCCCTGCTCTGTTTCACCCCTCCCCCTTTACAAAGGGGCCCAAAAGAAACTTTGTGCCCCCTGATAAAATTCCTCTCAGAGACCCTGCTCCATTCTACATAGGTTTGTGCATAGTCTCTGCTCCTTTTCAAATGTTCTTCATGCATTCAGTGAACATGTGGAGGGCAGCAGCGTAGATAGTGGGTGCAAAGCACTAAGTTTTGCATTTGGCCTCACCATGGTGTGCAAGTGATCCCTCCCCATCCCCTTCAGAGCCATTCTAGGCCAGGAGAGCAAAATGGAAGAAATGCCTCTGTTTTGCTCTAGCAGCCTGGAATGTTTTCAAAGGAGTGGGGGAGGTGCTGCTTGCATGCCACATTGAGGTGCCATGCAAAACTTAGTGTTTTGCAACCCATTTAGCTACACTACTATGGGGGGTGACAGGGTAGGCTGCACCCCCACCATCGTACACATATTCATAATAAGATCTGAAAACAGCCCATGTATGCATGGAAGGGCTCTCTCCATGTGCTTGGGAATCATGCTTTTCCAGTCATAAGCTCCATCATATGCATATCCTATAAAACCTTACCAAAAAAAAATGTGTCAATCAAGGTAGTGCTACACACCCACAGATATTCATTGGATATACAAAGTGTGAAAATATCTTACCTTCTGAGGTACACATGAGAGCTGAGGGCACAGCTTGCAGGCACAACCCCATTCTCCTCCCTCTACCCTCTGCATTCATATCCATGGATACAAGACCTCTGTATTGGAATCGCAGAAGATCTGGCGAGGAGGTAGGATGTGGTGTCAACAGTGGCCCCTTTAAGGGTAAGGCCTGGGCATCCAGCAGAGTGTGCTGCACAGCTGCAGCCACTTGAAGGCAATAGGGCCCTCAGGCATAAAAGCACCTGATGAAGGGAGAGTTTGGTGTGGGTGGCAGAAGGAGGAAAGACAGACTGGATTAATGGAACGGCTGATGGGTGAATGGATGTTGGAGACACTGAGATTGGTGTTTGGCTGCCATGCCCAAGGCCTGCTGAGGACCAAGGGGCTGCTGTAGTGGTGGGAGGCTACTGGCAGGAAGGAGGACCTCTGTAGATTAAACAGGTGAGCTACTCTGGTGGTGGGATCCAGCAGTACTGCAGGGTAGAACCAGGGTCATTTTTGAGGAAAGAAGGAGAGCTAATTAGCTAAAAGTGGACATAGTTCTCCAGGTGGAGCTTGGACTGGGAATCTGGCAGAACAGCCTCTGAAAGAAATTTTATCATGGGGTACAAAGTTTCTTTTGGACCCCTTCCCAAAGAGAGAGGGGGTGAAACAGAGTGGGGGGGTTGGCAATGGGGGTGGGCAGAATGGTGGCAAAATGTTCCTTCTGCCTAGAAGGAACATGGCAACAGCTGGAATAGTCTTTGGAGCCCAGGTCTACCAGTCTTCCCAATGCAGAGCTCAGGTCTACCTGCCTGTCTGAAGTTGGAAGCTAGATACAGTAATACAGAAAACCAAACACACTCCTAAGAGTGCAATCCTAACCCACTTTCCAGCACTGACATAAGGGTAATGCAGCTCTGAGGTAAGGGAACAAGCATTCTCTTACTTTGAGGAGGCCTCCATGAGTGCCACCCAACTGCAAGATGCAGCACACGGTCCATTGGCACAGCTATGCCAGTGCTGGAAAGTAGGTTAGGATTTGGGCTTCAGTCTCTCTAAAACCTTTCAAATATAGAAAATCATTGCAGGAGATTGTATCATTGTATTTAGGCTCACACTAGAATGGAAAGTGTCCTGTGTACACCAAAACTAACTTCTGCAGCAGCTGTAGTTCCACAGCTATGTCACTGAGCTCCTGTACACTGCTTCATGGTAAGTGAATCCACAAGCCAAAGCGCTACTGTAGCAGGCCAGGTTCCTCCCAGATGTGACACTGTTAAGGAATGTATGCATTCCTGGGTCTGGTGTGTATGGCTTGTGGTACTAGTCACAGTCATGTGCCTACAGTAGTGCCCCCAGCATCTCGCGTGGGCAATGAGTCTGGGTGACATCGGAAAATGGAAGATCCCAGGAAATTTATGGGCCCCCTCCTTTGGCTCCTGGGCCTCCTTTCTGACCCTGGGCCAGGGTACAAATTGCCCCCTTCACCCCCCCTCTCCTAGGCCCTGCATGGATAGAGTTGTAGGAACACAGATTATGGGTGACCACACTCTGCCAGGGTAAGTTGTTTCATCATAGGTTAGATCAGTGGTTCCCAAACTGTGCGTAGGGAGCCACTGATGGATTTTGATCTGATTTTTGGTGGGTCTCCAAAGGGTGATGGAAAAGTCAGATAACTAATCGCCTCAAGCCCTGAGGCTGTTCAAAAATCTGATACTATAGCTGCTAATTACCCTACAAAGAGTTCAGGTACTGCAGTTTACAAGGATGTGTAAAATATAGGGGGATAAATGTCTTTTTCTGGTTATTATAAATAAATAGATAAAAGCCCAGTCCTGAGCTGCCTGAAGCTCTCAGACCCAACAGCCCCATGGAGGGCTGCCGCCGGATCCTGCACCTCCCATGCTACCATGGGAGGCTCCTCTGGAGAAGCGGACATTCATTCCCTTCCCTCAAGTAAGGTAAGCAGCCCTGCAATTGGATTACTCACTTTAGTGGCAACCAAAAGTTTGCTGCTAAAGTAAAGGCACTCGTGTAGGGCGAGCAGCCCTGAAAGATCACCTAGGATCCTGTGGAGCTCAGCTCCTCAGATCCGCCTCTCCTCCGCCCTAGGCACGCCTCCCCCAAGCCCCCAGCCATGCCTCCCCCCTCCCTGGAATGCCTCCCCCAAGCCCCAACCACGCCCCCACCTCCTGTTCTGCAGCCCAGCAGTCTGGGGGACTGTGGAGCTGTGGAACCCAGGCAACCGCCAGGCGCATGCCCAGCACGTGCCACAGACCTCAGGATTCGGCTCTAAATCTGGTAAACCTTGGTGGGCCCCAATATAGTGTTATTTTTAAAAAGTGGGTTCTGGTGCTAAAAAGTTTGGGAACCACTGGGTTAGATCATTTGGGGAATGTATGCCTCAGATGGAGGAAGACTGCTGTGGCAAAAGAGCATTCCCACAAGTGTTACCCACCTCTATCCAAAGTGCTTGTTAGCACTTGGGGGGAAAAAGGTGGTGTCCATGAAATGAGAAAAAAAACAGTACTTTGAATGAAAAAAGTAAAGATGGATTTTATTTGAAAGATGCACAAAAGAAGGTATGCCCACTAATAAAGAACCTTCTAGAACAGCGTTTCTCAATGTTTGTCCTCCGTTGTACCACTTTGCATGGTTCACCTATTGGAAATACCACAGGAAGTAACCAGCAATTATGTCATTGCCAGTTACTTCCATATTGGGCGGCCATTTGCAACGCAATTGTAATGTTAAAGTGACGCCAATTGGGACAATCAGGGATGTGCATCGAGACTAGCGAGACTCAATGTTCTTCTCCTTAGGTAGGGTTAAGCGTGGCGAGCACGAGGGTGGCCCCAGAGAGCCCAAAGCAGTCTTGCAATAGCTCAACTCCTATAAAATGCCTTGCTGAAAGTAAGACCAGCTTTTCCTACACTTCCACAGCAGCTTCACAGATGTGAAGCAGCAAGCAGCAAAGATAAAATTTGGCCACAGCTCACACGAGAGGCCAAACAGTCAGCCCTCGAACTGAGATCAGTTGTGTCGGACCAGCGTGGGCTCCAGCAAGACTCTGGTGGGCCAGAGGCTCATTGGAGACTGGGGGCTCCCTAAGGGCCAGACTGGGGGTCCCAGAGGGCCACAATTAGACTGTGGGTCGGGGTTTGGATGCCCCTGAATTAAATGGATAAAAACTGGATGGATATGGATAAAACTGGATGGAAATGGATAAAGACCTAAAAATAACTTTAAAATTTCAACATCAAGATAAAAAAAGAGTGAAGAACACTGATTCTCTCCATGATACCTTTTCCTGTTGATACCAACATATTTGTTAGGATACTAAAAATAAAAAAATAAAAAATCACCTTTAACATGAAGTAATCCTCTGTCAAGAAGTGATGAAATGTAGGTGTTTGACTAACTTTAGCCAGTTGGGTGTCTAAACACACCACACAAGGATGCAAATCCAGAGATTTGAATCCAAAGGCACAGCTTTAATAGTAGATTCACATTGACCTGGCTGGAAGTTTATACTTGGGCATCATTCCCACCAACCTAGTTCCCCATTAACCCTAAGGGTGTGTGCCCGAGAATCCAATGTGAGTATGCCCCTTCATGGGGCTCATTTTTCACTTCATGAAACTTCTAGCTTGAGATCCTGTGCTCACACAGCCAATTTCTGGCATCATTCACTGGCCGGGGGTTGTATATTCAAATACACCTCCATCAAAAATGTTTCCTGGAATATAGAAAAATAGTATCTCAGGGAGAAGGGGGTTGATCACTGCTGTTTTTCTGAGTGTGTAGAGTGTTTTTTGTAGGAAACATTCAAATTCATGCGCACCAGCAACTTATAACGGTCCAATCCAAGAAAAATGTTTCTTTGAAGTGTTGCTGAATGTGCAGATTAACTTTCAGGTGGCTTCAACAGGATTAAACAGATTAAGAACATAAAAAGAGCCCTACTGGATTAGGCTAAATGTCCAACTAGTCCAGCTTCCTGTATCTCACAGTGGCCCACCAGATGCCTCAGGGAGCACACAAGAAGAGACTTGCATCCTGTTGACACTCCCTTGCACCTAGCGTTCTGAGATAGCCTGCTTCTAAAACCAGGAGGTTGCACATACCCATCATGGTTTGTAACCTGTGATGGAATTTTCCTCCATAAATCTGTCCAGTCCCAGACATAAATCTGTCTGTCCAGTACCATCACTACATCCTGTGACAAGGAGTTCCACAGATTAATTATAAGTTGCGTAAAGAAATTTTTTTTTCCTCACAGAAGATAGGTGTATCGGTGGCTGTTGGTGGGGGCAAACAACAGAAGAAGATGGTCACCATCATGCTCTCTGGCTGGCTGACCACTGTTGAAAGCCAGAACATTAAACTAGAAGATGAGCCTCAAATACATCAACAAGGCATTCATATTGTTTTACATACAGTCCTGCATCATTTGGAACAACGGGGTATATATGTATGGCTGTTATTTGTGGATTATAGTTCTGTTTTTAACACCATTCTACCTAGCAGGTGGTTTTTTAAAATGACTAGGTTGGCCATACAGCAAGACATTTGTCTGTGGATAAAGAACTTTTTGACAAATAGGCCACAGTCAGTTAGGATGGGCTCTTATCATTCTTCCACTCTGATATTAAATACAGGAGCTCCCCAAGGCTGTGTGCTGAGCCCCTTCCTCTATTCCTTGTATACACATGATTGTACCCCATCACATAACACCAATGAAATTATAAAATTTGCAGATGATACTACAGTGGTGGGGCTTGTTAGCGGGAATGATGAGCCTGCTTATAGGAAGGAGGTACAGGAGTTGTTATTGTGGTGCAAAGAAAATAATCTCTCACTTAACATCCAAAAAACTAAAGAATTTATAATTGACTTCCAGAAAAAGAGGGATGTACACCCACTATTATACATAAATGGTGAGGAGGTGGAGGGGGTTGCTAGTTTCAAATTCCTAGGTATTTACATCACAGAGGACCTCTCATGGACTATTAACACCAGCATGTTGATAAAGAAGGCACAAAAGCGGTTCTATTTTCTGAGGAGGCTTGGGAGCTTAAATTTGTCACAGCAGCTGCTTGTGTCTTACTGTCGTTGCACCGTTGAGAGTGTCCTAAGCTATGATATCTTGGTGTGGTACGGAAATTGCTCTGCAGGGGACAAAAAAGCTCTGCAGAGAATTATTAAGATCGCGCAGCACATCGTCAACCTTCATCTACCAGCTTTGGAGGACATCTATACATCTAGCTGTCTGCAGAAGTCACATAGTATTCTGAGAGACCCCTTCCATCCAGCTCATAAGTTCTTTGAACTGTTGCCTTCGGGTAGACGATACAGAACTATTAGAGCACGCACCACACGACTCCTGAACAGTTTTTATCCCACAGCCATAATTACACTGAATATGGTTGTTACCATGCTCCTGGGCATTATGGTCTTATACTGTTTTTTATATTATGATGCATGTTGTATAGAATGCGTGGGTGAGCGTGTAGAGTGTGATTGTTGGAATTGTTGTATATATTTATGCTTGTATCTCAAAGGTGCATAAATTTCGTTGTGCTGTAGCACAATGACAATAAAGTTACTACTACTACTACTATATACTCAGCCTCTTAAAACCCAAAGCACTGGTGAAGATGAAGACAGAATCATGTTGCTTAATCCTGTATCCTTCTGGGAGGTTCAGTCTTCCAAGCCTGGAGTTGCACAAACACATAGTGATGTTTACTGATCACCTATGAGTAGTTGTCAGTTTCTTTGTGGGCAGGAAGACTGTCAGTTGATATACTGTACTATAAAGAAAGGTGGCATTTTTTTATCCAAAGCTATGCTGTATTCAGTGGAAGTGTTTCCCTTCCATCTGGTCCTTTGTCACTGACATGAGAGGATGGCAGGGCATTGATCCTTCAGGAATCACAGCAAGCTACATCAGGAAGTTTGACTCTTCGGTTAATCCTTTCCCATGCTGTGATTTATCTCTGTGGAATGTCCAGCTATTGCCAAACCATCCAACCCAGGCAATGTAATTATCCTGGCAAGCACTGATGGGGAGGGGGGAGGTCTCATTTACCAGCACTCATACTATTAACCCCAATGGTTGGTAAACTGCAATGCCTGCCCCAGCAAACACAAAGATCACTACCAAACAACTGTGATGACTGTGTGCTGGTGCTTTAGATCTTATTGACAGAAGAAATTATCCTCTCAGGTGGTCCAAATTACTTCAGTGGTGCAATCTGGATAACTGAGAGAAAATGTGCATCATCCCGCTTATTTATTCTGGAATGTTTTCCTTTTGTGTTTTATTGGTTTGGTTTTACCAGTCATAAGGAGAAGTAAGGAGATGAATAGCAGACACTGCCTACATTTTTCTATGAATATTATTGCTTATTTTTTTTGTTAAAAGCAATGAAAAAGTTCTCCGGAAGGTGGATTCTACACCTAAGCCCACACTTTTTGCTTTTTCTCCAGACCAACAGTATCCTAGCCTGCACACAGCCCTGCTTATCGGATAGTGCTCATGACATCCTTGGAAGGTTTACCATCTCTATTTTGAACGCCCCATCAATTTTAATTTTTTGTTATTGTTATTTCCTTCAGAGGTCAAATAACAATCATCAAAACTAAATTCATCAAAACTAAACACACTATCTACAATGCTTCTTGCTGACAGAGGCAATGGGGTAAGAGGAGGTGAACTCTCCACTGACATGGAAGCCATGCAATCACGACCTCAAAATTCTATGCTGTTATTGTCATCAAACTTCAGAACCAACAGTGCCTTGGACATGCTCATCATACATCCCATCAGACTAAAAGCACACACCAACATCAGATCAACAGAATTTAATCTAGTTTATTCTCAAAAAAAAAAAAAAAGAAGAGGAAAAATATGAAAACCAAACAAAAAAGCGCAGTTTAACACTAGCAGTAAGTAAAATTTGTACAACCATTCAGTCTGTATCATAGGATGAAATAAATCTACATCTTGTCTTATTTTGGTGCTTTGAATTATACATACAAACAACAATTACAGGAACTTGTTCACAATGCTTATAGGCCTGGAAAACTCACCTCAGCAACAAGCTGAAAGTCACATCGATTGCCCTGAAACCTTTCAAACTTTCCTATTGTTCAGAGGCCCATAGCCTGGAATGGATGATTTGCCTACACCTTGGATTATTTTTTTAATGCATCAAAACAACTTGAGCCATTGAGTGAGGAGAGAGAAAGAGAGAGAGAGAAAGACAGCAAAAACACAACTGGCTGTTTGTCCATATGCAGGTTTGACCTAGCTCTGCCTGGTGTGTACCATGAAACATTCCTCCTGGTATTCAGTTGCAGTGCCTTGACCAAGCCATTTCTTTACAGCTAACCAGATGTCAGAATCATCATCAAAAATGTACAGTATTTCTTACAATATAAGTTACATAGTGTCCAGCATCATCTGTTTGTCTTTCAGGGAACGGGGATGGGAGGTTCATCTTGTTTTTCTTCTTCACAGCACTAGAAATCCAGTTCAAGAGTAGACTTGTGTCAGAATGGCTTATTCACAAATGGGACCCCAATTTGGTGGTTGATGACACTCAGACACCTTAGGAAGCAGCCAGTAGTCACCTTTCCATGATATTTATGTATGTTTACTTATATGCCTTCAACCAGTTTTAATTTTTTTTCTTTTTTCCATTTGCGTCCCAGGGCTTTGAATGGGTAAAAGCGCTCGCCTGCAACAATGCAAGTATATAATGTACTTCTCATTTTGAGAACTTAAAAGCATTCAGCAGGGAAGTCTCTCTCTCTCCAACACATTCTAGCCCATAGCAGTGACCATACTGGACGGGTGATGAGGTCCAAAGGACAGGCCGGAAGGTGGGTGCATCGGAGTTGGCGTGGTGAGCATGTGACCCGAGTGACTGAATGGCGAAATGTGGCTGATGGACGACATGTGTCTTGAGAGGGCGGCAGGGTTGAAGGAGCTGCTCTTGGGAAAATCTTCCAAGCTGTCATGGACTTTTTTGCACTTTTTTGATTTGCTAGACATTTTTCGGTTTCGGGTCTGAATGCCTTCCTTCTTCATAGTCAGGGGTCTGTTAATCTAAACAAAAATCAATTAATTTTTTTGTGGGCTTGTCTGGTCTCCAGCCCTTCTATCCCAACTGCTGCCCCTAAAAGCATTGACGAAGCTCTGCACCTATAATGGATGGTGCACATGACTGCATTTTCTCAAATTTTCAAGCACAAACTTATGAAGCCAAATCAGGAGCTGTTGCTCCATCTAAGTCTGCACTATGTACAGCTCTCCAGGGTCTCAGGTACAGACTGGACTTCCCCAGTCCTGCTACCTGAATTCTTTGAAACTGGAGATGTCAGAGACTGAAGTTGGGAGCCTCTATACACAGCACACACACTCCCGAAATTCCAACCTCTGAATCCCATGGAAAGGGATAATCTGGATTTGTTTTTAAACCACTTCCTGCCAGGAGCTCAGGGTAGTGTACATAGTTCCACCTCTCTTGTTGTCCTCACAACAACCCTGTGAGGTAGGTTATGCTGGGAGATAGTCACTGGCCCAAGGTCACCCCGGGACCTTCATAGTTGAGTAGGGATTTGAACCTGCATCTTCCAGGTCTAAGTTCTACCCCCAAACCATGACACCAACTTGAATTTAGATGTTGGAGTTTTAATATCAGTTTTTTATATCAGTGTGTTTGACACATTCTTTTATGCTTTTTCTTCACCAGTGAAAATGCTATTGTTCATTCAGGCACTTGTTACTATTGTTTACCTTGTTGTCTGGTGGTTGTCTTTTTTGTACTCTAACTTCTAAAAGGGCAACTGACTAATCTCTAGCAGCAAGCACAACAGGCACCTTAAAGGCCCATGCTTTGACTTCAGCATAAGCTTTCCTTGACTGCAGTCCACTTCATCAGGTTCATGGATACCCGAGACTAAGGCATCTAATCAGAAACCCTGACCCAGCACAGTACCCAAAGCCTGAAAAGGCACCCAGTTATAGTCTGTATCCTTGTCCCTTGACCGTCCCCCTTTACAATACTCCTGGAAACTCCCAGAATCTTCATACTCCCATCCTGTCTCCCTCCATTAGGCTGGCTTTCTTCATTGGCTTCCCCCTAACTTATTTCCCCAAACTTCTACATGCAATTGTTCATTCAGTGCTCTTATGCTAAGTGGGGCACGGAGAAAGTTTCCTATACAAAACAGGCTGAGCCTTTGTACACTGCAACCAAAGGTCTTGAGATCTGCAGGTGCTGAAGTTTTGGGTTTGTTTTTGGTGTTGTTTTTTTTTAACAGAAAAAAATAGGGTTGTGGTTAGTAACACCTTCCTTTCTCAACATGGACGACACAGTGAGTTGACTGGATGAAATTTGGAAATATGAGGCAGTGTTTTCGCCTTGGGGTTCTGGGTTCATCCATTGTATATTCTGCATTGTATAGACAATATGGGTCTTTAAAATGGTTCTTAAGTTGTACTATTTCTGTATTCACTTGGTGATGTGTTTGAAATGTGCAGTGACAGCATTTTGTTTACACCCTAGCTGGCTGACAATTGTTTTAACTTTCAAGATCATACAAATATGAATCAGGAAAAAATGTAGTAGGGAGGAAACCACAGAAGCAGGGCTGGTAAAAAATAATTGGCGATGCTAATTTTTCAGTTTCAAATCCAGACAATATTTTGGTCTCAAGAAAATGTACAAGTTACATCTTTGGGGGAAAAAGGGGGTTTTGTTCTGTTTCTTTTTCATCCAGACACATTTACTCATCCAGCAGAGTAGAAATTGGAGGGGGGGGGGGCTAAACCAGTTTAAAATCAGTGATGAATAGAGATATCAGAGGAGCTATACCATCTAACCCCAGCTGACTTTGAAGGGGATTTGTGTAGGAGTTGTTGAGAGCAGAACTCAGTGCACTTATTTTGAAGCATAACATGAAAGCAAAAGACCACTAGAAAAATGTACAAGGGACATCAAAGCTACTGAAGAATTTCACTCTGCTTCTACTCCATTCATAGTATTGTAATGCCAAGAAAGAATAAAAATCAGCCTTCAAAACTTCTGATTACTACTAGTCTTTTGGGCTCCCATTTAGTTATCTCCTTAGGGCCTGTGTCTCTTTGCAGATACCTTTGCACATATAGATATGAGATGGAAATCTAACAAACATTTCATTTAATTTCCCTTCCCTTTCTATCAGTAAGGATTTGATAATCTCTTCAGAGCTGAAGCAGACTCCTTCACCCTCTCAATTAAATCAACACTACTCCTTTTGAGGAATTGCTTGTGTCGACTGGGGCAATTGCAGTGGATATTCTCTACCCTGCGCTAAGAGGTAGGGGCATGTGCAAAGATTTTTATTATTCTTTGTGCATTATTATTTTTTAGAGCTTAGTAGGTGGATTAGGGTTGCCAACTTCTTCCGCTCACACAGTCATCTGTGCCATTGGAAGCTGTCCTAAAAGAGACATTTGACAGCTGTTCTTGGCTTGGAGATAAAGGGATGCAAAAAGTTTTACCTGCTACATTTCTGCAGATCTAACAAGGAAATATTAGCAGGATCAAGTCAGAGCTTATATAGAAATATGTGTACATTCTGCCTCTCCCATCAGAAGATGTTCAGTTTGAGTAATATTACTACTCACTGTGCAAGCCTACATGTTTACTCAGAAGCAAGTCATGCTGTGTTCAACAGCACTTACTCCCAAGTATGTACAGGATTACATAGTTAGCATATGAAATGCCCTCACTAGAGAAGAAAGCCTAGCACTAGCCATGAGGTCTTTTCAGTGCCAGGCAAAGATTGTTTTGTCTTTTAAAAAAAAAAATTCATTGGCACATTTTGTAGCTCATTTTAGCAGTTATTTTATTGATCTGCTTGTTTTACTGATTGCATGACTGTTGCTCCCAATTATTATTGAATGTTGTGAGTATATTTCATAATTATGTTAACATGCATCTCACCCAGGGACTCATGTGTTAAGAGAGGTTTATATATAGTCAACACACACACACACACACACACACACACACACACACACTCCTTTTTTGACTCATGCAGGACAAAATGATTTTACTAATACTGGCAACTTCAATGTAAAAATTTTAGTTAGGCCCCGTTACTGGATAATAGTCTGCTAGCAGCCCTTTTAAATGGATGTCGAAGTTGGAACAGATGTCTTAAGGTGTTGGGTCTACACTGCATTCACAGTTTCCCTTTCTATCAATCAAATACTTTACTAGATTTTCAAAAGACAAGCACGCAAGAACAGTGCAGCTGCCTAGCAACACAAGACTCTCCAGCCATTCCAACTCAGGAGTGAATGTGCAACATAGCTTGTGGAACTACAATAAGAAAAACTTGTTTCAGTTCAGCAGTACTTAGTGCAATGTTCTGGCCAATTAAAGGACTCTTATTTGAATTCCTCCTGCTTCCCTTACATTTTCACAAAAAATCAAAACAAAAAAACAAAAAAAATCCCACCCTGGAATCTATTCATATCTCTTTAATGCAGCTTCACTGAGGATGCATTAGAGTTCAGTGAAAAGCATCAGTATGGACGGAACTCTATGATCATTCCTTTTACTGTCCACTGAAGAAAAAACTGCTTTATTTAACTGTTTTAAAAGGAACTACTAATCCAAGACAACTTGACAGGGGAGTTAGCCAAACATGTTCAGTAATCTGTCTTTGTCATTGCATTTGCTCCTTTAGTTCGACAAAGTTGGTTTCAATACTCTGATTTAGCTTAACCTCAGAGGCATGTGTGAGAGAGTTACCATCTCACTTACATTGTGGAGCTTGTAATACAGCCCGCAGGCATTGCACACGGGGTCACCGTTGGCGTTCCTCCTCCACAGGGTGGTGGTGGTGGTCTGGCAGTTTGCGCATGATGTTCCTGCCCTTCTTGCAGCAGACTGTGAAGAAAGAAAACACAACCATGTCACAAAGATATATAAAGGTGAAATCTTCAAGATAATGCAACATTGGCTTCCTTCTAGGGCAGCAAGTGATGAGCTACCCAGACATCACAGGAAGTAGCAAGTCATGAAAAAACTCACGGTCCCCACAGTATCATTGTGGGCAACTGATCACATTAATTTACATTATTAAGCATCCAGCAACATTAGCGCAAAGTGACACAAGGTTCCATATGATATGATCGTTATCATATAAGCTGTACTCTCTCATCAGTTATCTCATGATCTGTTCTTCATAATTCATGTGAAATTTACTTTGATCCAGTGAGGTTTTATTTCTTACAATAAGGAAAAATATGAAAAAAAATTATGTCCATATTTATGATGGAAAAGACTTCCAGAAAAAAATTACAATCCTCTATAATTACAATGAGTAACAATGCTGTTTACCTCAATAATGAGAGTCTCTAGAACTGCCTTACCAGAGGGTCGGTTAACATGGAGTTCCAAAATACACTGTTTCAGCACTCTTGCCCTAATGAAACACCACAGTAAATTCCCCATATATCAGGGGCAGACCTATCTTGTTAAATGAGCTAACTCTTAGGCAGGCCTAAATTTTCCATTTCTCAATTTTGAAAGTGATATCTTGATTCTCAGAGACATCCGTGACAGATGTCAGGCCAGTCCTTTCCACCAACTATCAGCGTAACCAAACAATGCTCATGATTGAGTGTGCTTGCTAAATTCTGAAAGCACTTCCCTTACATTGTCCCAGTAACTATTAGAAAAAGAAGTGTACAAAAGTCCAGTATTATTTTACCCATATCAGAGACTAGTGAGTTCTTGGCTAATTGGAGATTTGAATTAGAAACAGTAAGGTCATAAACTTAGCAATTCTCCTACAGCATCTCTCAAAAAAAATTGCATCATTCTCCAGAAGG
This sequence comes from Tiliqua scincoides, assembly GCF_035046505.1. Lineage (NCBI taxonomy): Eukaryota > Metazoa > Chordata > Lepidosauria > Squamata > Scincidae > Tiliqua > Tiliqua scincoides. Next base: position 32,589,574 of record NC_089827.1, on the reverse strand, counting down.
AAAATGATTCATCAGTGACAAGCTTCTGCCTCTGCTCACCATCTGCCTTCCAAACTGCCAATATCATTTTAAAACCACTTTAATGATCAAGCATGCCAAGTAAATACATTTTTGAAAATCCCAAAATGAATTGGGAGCTTATGAATGGATTTCCAAATGAACAAACATGTGCTCCAATGGGCTTGAAACAGAGCTTTGGCACTCCCCAAAACAAGCAGGGCTCTGGAAATTAAAACAATTCAGTGCACACCCCTAGTATTGATTACACAAAACATTGTGCATAATTGTGGAATGATATGTCTCCATGGCTTCCTGCGCTAGCCTGAGCCATTACATGAAGATCAGAGAGCATGTTCCCAGCATGATATCTTATGTGTCACGTGTAGCGCAATTCTATCTTGTACTGGAATAGGCAGGCCAGGAGGCCTGCACTATATCCTGCATGAGATTGTGGCCAGAAGTGGCTCAGCTGGAGGTAAGGGGATTTCCCCTTATGCCCAGGTAAGCCACCACGGCCCCAATGAGTCTCCTCGGACTTGTGCCAGCTCCTGAGCAGCTTCAAACTGCTCCGTGCTGCTTGGGGAAAAGGGTTGGGATCTGGCATAACTGCTGGGTTGCAGCCCCGCCTCCCACTCCCCGCTGGCCCTTCTCCAGGACTGCCCTCCCTTCACCCCAGAACGCCTCCTTCCCAATACTTCCCCGCCCTCCCCAGACCTCTACATTGGCCAAGCTGGGCTGACACAACCCTCCTTCCCCAAGATGGCATGGAAGTTGGATGCAGCCTCCGCAGACAGGCATGCGTCCCTGTGCTAGCCCAGCTGACTCCCAAGGAGGCACAAATAATGCTTTAGGGCACATTTACGGCCCTCCCGGGGTCATGCTCTCTGATCCTTGGCCTAACCCAAGGTTAGGATTGCACCCATAGTGAAGAATATCTCATTAGCTTCTGATCTGAAACTCTCCTGCCTTCCCGTCTTAGAGTCTCAGAGTGGGTTCCTGTTCAAATTCTAGATTTCAATATCTCAACAAACAAGAAGAGATTAATTAAGGAAGGATTACCCTAACATTCCGGGCATTTGATAGGTATGGTTCCAACTACCATATCCTAGAATACAGACATGAAAGTTCATGTCATGGCATGAGCCCAACTAGATCAGACCAAAGAACCATCTAGTAGAGCCAACTGTTCCTACAGTGGCCAAACAGATGTCTCTGGGAAACCCACAAGTAGCACTTGAAGGAAATAGTCTTCCCACACTATTGCCTCTGCTAGCAACTGGTGGTCCAGTGGTCTACCATCTCTGGAGGTTCATTATAACTAGTAACAATGTCTAAAAGGTCTTATGACATCCCAAAGAATGGGCCACTAGTGGCCATTTCAGAACCGTCATCCAAAATGGTGATAGTGGCCCACTCCTGCTTCTGGCTCAACATGGGATTGCAGATAAACTGGCAGGATGGGGGTAATGGGGCAGGGCAGTGGGTGAAACAGGGTGGAAACCCAGGTGAGTAGGAGGTGTGCCAGAGTGGGACGGAGTGTGTCCTGGCACATGTGACCTGCGCAAATATGCTATTCCAACATGCCCCTTTCTCTCCTCGAACTTGTGCCAGCCAAGAAGCTGGCCCAGGTCAAGGAAACCCATAGGCAATCAAGAGGCTTACAGGGAGGTAAGAGGAAATATGTTTGCTTACATCTCCAAAGCCTCCCAATCAGCCCCTCCCCCCCAGCATGCAGTTGAGCTCATTTTGGCTGCATACTATGGAAGGGAAATGGATAGGATTGGGCTGTTACATGGCTAACAGCTGTGGATAGGCCTCTCCTCCATGCATCTGTCTGCCTAGAGTCCACATGGATGGAAAGGTTACAAATACTTTAATTAATAAATAACTTATTTATACATAATAAATAAAATTTTGTTCAGTTTTATCATATATTCTGATTTATGGCCTGAATGTCCATGGCTACAGTCAGGTCTGCAGCCAATAGGTTGGGAGAAAGCCTAAGAGAACCTTGCAAGGGTAAGAGCCAAATCCTATCCAATTTTCCAGTGCCAGTGTAGAGGGGCGTGCACTGCATCCTGTGATGGGGGGCAGTCACGGAGGCCTTCTCAAGGTATGGGAACATTTGTTCCCTTACCTGAGGCCTGCATTGCCACTGCACCAGTGCTGCAACATCAGACAGGATTGGGTGCTGAGTCACTTAAGAAGATTTATCCAAAACTTAATGCAAGTCACCCAATGCATTCCTTCCTTCACACAACCTTTATTGGCATATAACAAATAAACAGGATAAACAAAACAAAATTATAACAATCACTAGAGAAAAACATAGTGAAGCAGGGAAGAGGGAAGTGATCCAAAAATAGAAAAGGAAAAGGAAAGAGAGAGAGATATATATATTTTTAGGAAGGGGGGGATATTTTAATAGTTTGAGACAAAAAACTAGCAACTGCCTTAGTAATATTTACTTGATTATCGCTAAGCAGAACAAAAAGGGGATCAATAAATGGACTGACAGGATGGCATAAAAAAGGCTCCAAGTACAGCTTTCGAAGTGTAGAGTGCGATGGGCAATAGATCAAAATATGCTCTAGCGTGTCCGGTTCAAGATGACAAAAGGCACATAATCTAAGGTTCCGAGAAATATGGGAAAATCTGCCAAGGTGATATGAAGAAGGGAAAATATTGAAACGCGCAAGCATAAAAGCCCTTTGAAGGGAGGGGTTTATTAGGGTAGCAAAATATTTGGGAGGCTGAGCTGGTAAGGGACAGTAACCAAAAAAAAGGGGAGAACATACTGGATTCATATCAGCGGAAAGGGAGGCAAACTCTGCTTCCCAGAGCCTAGTTCGAATAACCAATGCATTCTTCAGATTAATGTTTACTTCATAACGTATTGAATGTTCTATCCAGTGACATGACAACAACCCCACAAATCAATAATTATCCAATGGTTTAAGTAAAATTATTGCCAGTATGATATTAAATTTAAAAAATGTAATGATGTAATTTGTTTTTCAAAAAAATGTGCCCAGTACCTCTACCATCCCTGCCTTTGTGTTCATTGGTCAGATTTGTGCCAAGGAAGGAGCAGTTATCTACCATTAAAAGCAGCTATTTACAGTTTAAAAACCAAATACACAGGAATAAAGTCACACATTTAATGTAACGAGTTTGGCCTCAGCCCTTGCCTCCCCCACCCCCAGCAAAATCTCTTGAAGTTGTGGTTTGTGCAGGGGACGGGTGATGTTTATATGTGCACTATCTCTAATGCACAGATATGCAACAACCTTTCCCTAGGAAATTATTTTTTACAAATAAAGAAGCAAAGAGGACAAAAAATAATAGAAAATTAAAGTCCACCAAGCACTTCCCTCCCTCAAAAATACAAAGTTTTGTTGGTTTTTGTTTTGTTTTGAGGCGGTTAGCTTTTCCCAGTGAGGGGATGAAAGATGCCCCTCAGCTAAGCAGGGTCATGGCTTTTCTTTTAAAGGAAACAGCCAGAATAAATTGAGGTGGCACCTCTACTTTCTTTGCATGATTTGTGTGAGAGGGAAGTGGAGGAGGGCCAGGAAATTTATACCTCTTTCTCCGAGAAGAGAAGTTAAGAGGTGACGTTTTTATTTTCGTTTCTGGTGGCATGTTAGTCAGACTTCCTTAGAAGTCTAACTTTCAGAGACTTAAAATTCAGGACTGGACCATCACCCAAGTTTTTATGGATTCTCAGGCAAGGAGATTCCCTTATCAACATTGGGAGGGGATGGAGATGAGAGCAAGAGGAGGCTGAAACATTTGAACAGAGAAGACTTCAGAGCCTCTGGGCACCAGCCAGGCCCCTCGTAAAGTGAGATGTTGGCCTAGAAAGCTTTTTGCTCCAAACATGGTGGAACCACCAGTGGGCAAGATATGCTTGGCCAAGACAAACTCCTGACTTGGCTAACCATTAGTGCTGGTCATATTAACAGCCTATATAATCACTGCTTACTACAGTATAGTAGCCGTAGCTACAGACATAAGGAATCTCAGTTGTTTGATGCTCAGATTATGGAAGAATTGCTCTTCACGAAGTTCTCAGACTCCACTTCCTCCCAATTTAGAGTCCAATCCTTTAATTGTCTACTCAGAAATCAGTCCCATTATAGTCAATGGGGCTTACTCCCAGGAAAGTGTGGATAGGATTGCTGCCTCAGGGCCCAATCCTATCCAACTTTCCAGCACCAGTACAGTCATAATGCAGCCCCAGTTCCCATGCCTTAAGGTATGAGCTCATTGACAGCTCCTCCACCACAAGATGCAGTGCATGCCCCATTGGTACAATTGCACCAGCACTGGAAAACTGGATAGGATTGGGCCCTCAGTCATTTCATATCAAGGCTCATGAAATCTTCTAAAAAAAATAGCTAAGGTAGCCTGAACAAAAGGTAAGGGATCAAGGCCCTCCTAAAGTTCCCTACAATTCAAGCACTGCAATTGTCCCCATTCAGTTCTTTAGAAAAAACCAGTAAATAGACTGCAGTTCAGTAGACTGCAGTTCTCAAGCCGCCTTGAGTCCCTTCGGGGAGAAAGGCAGGGTAAAAATAAAGTTGTTGTTGTTGTTGTTGTTATTGTTATTGTTATCACATCATCTTTTATTACTGTATGGTGATGTACTGATGATGTATTATTACTATACATCATCATCTACCACAAAAATTTACTGATCTGAATAGCCTTGCAGGTCATCCAAAGCATTTAGTAAAATACAGGACAGATGGGCCTGTATCTGTCATATCCAGTTGGGCCCTTGATGACCACCAACATAAGAGTGATGCCTTTCATGCGAGAGCCTTTCAGGCAATCATAGATCAAGCATTACAAACAGAACTCTCATGCCACCTCAGATGCAGTGCTTTTCAATGAGGTCAGCCAGTAAGTGCTTGAATTACAGAGAGCAGGCCCAGTAATTACAGTAAGGGCCCAGACCCCTTACCTTTTGAGATAACCCCAGCTACTCTTTCCAGAAGGCAACAAGAGGGGCAGGATTTGTCAGAGACAGGTGGGAGTCCGAATAAGGGGCTTTTCATTCCATTAAGTTCCACTATATCTCTCTCTCACACACACATACACACCGCCGCAAGGTTGAGCATTCCAGTCAGTTCATGCATATTTGGTACTGGAAGAAGTTCTAAATAATCAAATAATGAGAAGTCATGTGAGGTGAATCCATGTCAGAACATGCCCAATGCTTCTCTGATTAAAATATAATGTACAAATCAATTTGTACATTACAAAAAAAAAAAGTTGAGTAGCACCTTTACAAGTACTTCTGCCACCAGGTGCTCCTTCTGTTCCCAGAGGGACCTTTCATACTTGATAGTGGAATTCCTAATGGTGGAAGTGATAGTTGGGATGCCACCCATTGAATAGATGCCTGTTCATTCAGGGTGGCATCAGAGGTTGGGCACCGACCAAAGGCCTACGTGGCCAGGCTGACCCATGAGTCCTCAGTACCAATAGCCTAATGTGCCATCAGGAGACAGGTGGAGGGCAAACTAGATGGCCCAGTTCAGAGTTTTGCCCCAGAGCCCCCAGTGACCTGTAGTGACCCCAGCTTCACTCACTTCTAAGATGAACCTAGGAAGCAAAGACTTGCAACTTTCAGCACAGAATAATTCTTGCACTCTAGAGGTCGGCTCAGAATTACAAACCATGGGCAAGATCAGACCATGAGCAAGGTCTTCGTGCTCTTCTAATATCCACTAATATTAGATTCAATATCCAAGAATATTAGATTCTTCATGATCTTCTAATATCCAAGAATATTATATAATATCCATGGCTAAAAGCCAAAGCAGCTAAAAAGGAGCCTCCATGATCAGAGGTAGGGGAAGGATGTTGCATTAGAGGATTAGGATGCATTAGGATGTTGCCCCTTGCTTAGAGGTTTCATAGGGGCATCGATGAAGTTGTATAATGCTGAATTAGATGGATCTTTTATCTATCCAGCAGAGTTTTCTGACTTGCCTGAGTGCTTTGTGATTCTACTGCTTTCCACTTGGTCCTAAGGGGTGACTTACGCATCCATCAGCCACATGGAGGTCACCCAGGTTGCCTCCCATGGCAAGATGATTATAGGTTGGCACCACTATGTACAAGGTTGCCCATTTCACACACCACAGCAACTCACCCTCAGTGTAGTGACATGCTTAAAGCATAGTGGCTACACAAAAACTGCTAACCATAGGCAAATGACCAGTGCATGCAGCAATTCCATCATGCACTCCGATGGTTGGGTTAATCTACTTGCAAAGTGTTTAGGACCACAAACTAGATCACCAACTGAAACAAAACCTATGTATATTAAATGACCTGCACATATTCATTCCCTTTCAACCACACCTCTCCTCCTTCCTGTGCATCCTCCATTTTTGGAATTTAAATTCTAAGTGTTGTATACTGTCTCTTTAAGAGACAAGCCCAGAAGACCTCAGGATGAGCAAGCCCTGTGAGAGAACTGTAGGAACAGTTTCAGAATGTCTCTGCCGCAGACAACCCCATCCTCATTCATCAAAATAGTTAGTGTAAATGATAGGAAAGACTGGCACACAGCAGAACACAACTATTGCTATCAGAAGAGGTAAGAACTGGAAAAGTCCAGTGCATAAAAACTTAGGCTGATGTGAGAGGAAGGGAACTCAAGTGCAATGCATCCAAGGACTCAGGCCACTGAGGATATAATACAGACCCAGCCACTTACAAGTCCTATGCTATAAAACTGAAACACTGTACCTCCGGTTCTCACTCACATGACAACCCTCATCCTGGAAGTCCGCTGGGCTTGCCTCTTTAAAAAGAAGTGGCTAAGTTTGCAGACGACACCAAACTTTTCCGAGTGGTAAAGACCAGAAGTGATTGTGAGGAACTCCAGAAGGATCTCTCCAGACTGGCAGAATGGGCAGCAAAATGGCAGATGCGCTTCAATGTCAGTAAGTGTAAAGTCATGCACATTGGGGCAAAAAATCAAAACTTTAGATATAGGCTGATGGGTTCTGAGCTGTCTGTGACAGATCAGGAGAAAGATCTTGGGGTGGTGGTGGACAGGTCGATGAAAGTGTCGACCCAATGTGCGGCGGCAGTGAAGAAGGCCAATTCTATGCTTGGGATCATTAGGAAGGGTATTGAGAACAAAACGGTTAGTATTATAATGCCGTTGTACAAATCTATGGTAAGGCCACACCTGGAGTATTGTGTCCAGTTCTGGTCGCCGCATCTCAAAAAAGACATCGTGTTGGCATCCTTCAGTCTCGGAAGACTATGGTGTCACGCTCTGAATGGTGGTTCTGGAACAGAGTGTCCTCTCCAGTGCGCGAAGCCTGGGTAAAGTAGGTATGGAGGATAGGCTGTTACCCATGCAGCAAATCCCCCCTCTCCACATCACTGAAATGGTCCAATGGAAAGGCAGAAGCCAATACGGTTGGTTCCAGTGGCGTCGCAGGAGTTGCCAGAACGTGACTGTGTTCAGCCATGAAATGCCTTAGGGACTCCGGCTCCGGATTTTGCCTCGAGGTTGACTCCTGAAGCCTTTTCCATAATTGGATGTAGCCACAAGGCAGTGGAGGTTTGGGATCAGAGTTTTCCTTCTTTCAGATGAGCTGCCTTCCCAGGCTAACGAGTCCCATCTACCCGGTGGCTGTTTAGTCGCCTCTTACGACAAGTACAGCCAAACTGAGGGCCTATTCTTATCCCCAGCCCCCAGGGGAAAAAGACATAGTGGAAATGGAAAAGGTGCAAAAGAGAGCGACTAAGATGATTACGGGGCTGGGGCACCTTCCTTATGAGGAAAGGCTACGGCGTTTGGACCTCTTCAGCCTAGAAAAGAGACGCTTGAGGGGGGACATGATTGAGACATACAAAATTATGCAGGGGATGGACAGAGTGGATAGGGAGATGCTCTTTACACTCTCACATAATACCAGAACCAGGGGACATCCACTAAAATTGAATGTTGGGAGGGTTAGGACAGACAAAAGAAAATATTTCTTTACTCAGCGCGTGGTCGGTCTTTGGAACTCCTTGCCACAGGATGTGGTGCTGGCGTCTAGCCTAGACGCCTTTAAAAGGGGATTGGACAAGTTTCTGGAGGAAAAATCCATTATGGGGTACAAGCCATGATGTGTATGCGCAACCTCCTGATTTTAGGAATGGGTTAAGTCAGAATGCCAGATGTAGGGGAGAGCACCAGGATGAGGTCTCTTGTTATCTGGTGTGCTCCCTGGGGCATTTGGTGGGCCGCTGTGAGATACAGGAAGCTGGACTAGATGGGCCTATGGCCTGATCCAGTGGGGCTGTTCTTATGTTCTTAAGTAGCATGCAAGAGTAAATTGTGTACTGCCTCTTTAATAGACAACGCCAGACAGTCTCATGTTGAAAGCAAGATCCCTGGGGCAGGGACTTTTTTCCCTTATATTCTTCTGTAAAACTCCACTCATTAACATGTGAAACTGTCTTGTATGCTGAGTCTCCAAAGCCTGTAACAGCAGCCTTTCCCAACATTATTCCTGAGATCCTAGGACTTGATTCTGGGAACTTGTGCATGCAAAGTGTGAACTCTATCCTGAGGCATCCTTACACCACCACCCTTACACCATGTCCTACATTTTTCTTGGATGTCCTACATTTTGGGGGGACTTGTCCTCTTTTGATGTTATGAAACATCACAACATCTGGTCACCCTGCACACAAGTTACCGTTAGTCACAAACTAAAAAAGAAGCTTTCTAAAAGTTATAACTGAGAGAGAGATGCAATTAAAAAGAAATACTAGACTTCTTTTAAGAACAACAAATATCAAATATCTTTTTGGAGTTCCTGAAAACCCATCCCAGACAGAAACAAATACATCATTTTCTGGGACAGCTCTTCTTTAGGTGAGGTGATGTGGGCTGCATCAGTAGCATATTGGTGGGGGGGTGATAGGACAGCAGATTTGGGGTGCCCTTCACCTTGAATCTGCCATTGCCAACACCTCCCTCCAGCCTACTGAAGATGCAAATCGTGCTGATCCAGTTTCTGCCTGCTAAAAACAAATGGAAAGTGGTTCACCCATCCCCTTACCTTGCTCCTGGTGCAGTTTCTTCTAAGCTGAAAGCTCAGGACTTCTGGTTTGATTTACAGGGACCATGGGAAGAAAGAAGGTCCTTAGTTTGTGCAGTCTCTTTAAATCAAACTGGAAGCCCTACGCTTCGGCAACTGAAACAACAGCACGAGGACCATGGTAAATGGCTGCTTTTAAAAAAAATGTGTAGCGATGGTGGGCCTGAGGTGGTATCAGGCAGCATTCCAGATCACACCACACCTGCCTGTGCTGCTTTTCCGTTTCTCGAGAAAAAGAGCTTCCAAGTCATCCCTCCCTTTTCAAGACAAATCTGACTCAGTTTCTTTCTTCTGTTTTCATGCCTGCTGCCACATGCTTCCCCCAACCCCCACTTCCTTCCACCTCCACCCTCTTGAAAACCATTCAAGAAAAACCATCATTCCTTATTCAATTCTTTTAAAAAGATATAGATACATATAGATAGAGACAGAAATGGTACATAACTTGGCAGGCATAGTGTAAAAGGGGGGGTGGACTCTCTCAAAAACCCTCTTCTGTACAGACAGACAAGACTTTGGGCAGGGTGGCCCAGTTCTAGTCCCTCCAGAAAGCTCTCCATCTTGGGCTGAGGAAATTCAAAAACACAACATGACAGGGAGGGAGAAAGAAAAGAAAATAAGAAAGTTAGTTCAGTGTTACGTTCAAGTTACTTACCAGCCTTCTCTTGGGCTTTATCAGGGGGCGGTTCTGCCCATTCATTTTATGATACAGTCCACAGGCGTTACAGAGATAATGCCCAGTGCCATCTCTCCTCCATAGTGGGGTCGAGGTAGCGCCACAGTTTACACACTCCCTGCCTTCTGGAAACAAGAGGGGACACAGTTTATTGATGGACAGCAAGGGGAGAAATGCCTAGGGTAGGGGTTTGGGAGAGGTCTTAACAATTCCTCCATCTGCCTCAACTTTCCAGTCCAACTTTCCTCAGCCAAAAGCTAGATGTGGCAGGGGAGGAGAGAGTAACTATATTTTAAAAACATAATAATTCACTCATTCTATCTACATACTTTTGCATATTAATAAAACAATATAACTGAAGTGCACACTTTCTTCGTTTTTCAGACATGCATCCACCTCAGCAGACACAGGGCCCAATTCTATCCAACTTACCAATGCCAATGCAGCCATACCAATGGGGCACGCACTGCAACCTAGGGAAGCAGTAACAGAGGCCTCCTTAAGGTAAGGGAACATTTGTTCCCTTACTTTGGGGCTGCATTGATGCTGGAAAGTTGGATAGGATTGGGTCCACAATCTTAGAAGCCACACACCCTCACACATGAGGGAAAAGAAGAATTGCGTCTTCTGAAGTGTATATATGCATAGTGGATTAATTGTCTATGGATTAAGATTTGTAGTGTAGATTGATACAAATGTTTATCAGGATAATTTTAATTTTGGCTACCAATTTATGTAGAATTGTTATGTGTGTGTATATATATAATTTTTCCTATTTTTTTCTTTCCTTTTTTTCTCTGTTCTTTTAAGTTAATTGTACTTTTTCCTTTTCACTAATAAACAGGGGAGGGAGGGGTTGAATGCTGCTACCCATGGCTTTTGTGTGTTTTTCTATGAAAACGATTTCACTTTATTTTAAAAAAAAGTTTCTGCTGCCTTGTTGATCAAAAGGAATTTAACAGATCATTCTTACCAATCAGCTGAACAAAGCAGCCAGTAAATAAAGAAGATGTGGTCAATTTTGCCTCTTCTTTGCAGGCTCACATTCCAATTCTATCCACACTTTCCTGGGAGTAAGCCCCATTGATTCTAATGGGACTTGCTTCTGAATAGACATGCATAGGATTGGGCTCTAAATCTGCACCACAAACCCTGATATACACCCCAGCAGGTCTGTTCTGAGAATCAAGTCCCACGGGGATCAGGGGAACAGACTTCCAAATATGTGTACATAGGGTCTTAGGGGTAGAGTTTATTAAGATGTTATTTATTCATATCAATTTCCATTACTAAAACACTCTACCATCCATTATCTGGATGGGTAAGGCAATAAAAACCCAACTGAATAAAGCCAATTAGATGAAAATAAATGATGAAGGAATATATACACATATTCAGTTTCCCCCAAAGTCAGAAAAAGTATATAGATTAAAACTAATCCACACCAGAAAATGTAAATCCTCCAATATTTCACAGATGAAAACAGCAACATCCTCTTCCCACCCCCAGGTCCACTGCCCAAGATCTCCTCCCACTGCCCTGACATGTTGTTTCACTATGCTGAATTTATTTACTCTCCATTTCTCTTCTCCATTGATTCACAGGTCAGTTCTACTAAAATAGTATATGGCAGAACGCACATTCTTTCTGACTAGAACAGCATGCGCAGGCTGGCCACCGCCACAAGCAGCAAATGGCCAGCTCTGCGCATTGACAGTTGCCCACAGGAGGAGGCAGGACAGCATGTTGGGCAGCATGGCAGGAGGCAGTTGGGGGGTAAATGGAGCAGGGGATGGGCAGAACAGGGCAGTAACAAGGCAGAGAGGAGGACAGATCAGCCTGGGGAGGGAGCAGGTTCGATGGTGGCAACACACGCCAAATCCCAACCCCCTTCCCTTCCCATGCCTGATCTGCCTGCACAGATTAACTTGGACTTGCACTGGAGCTGGCGCAGGTCTGAATTGACCCATAGTGGCTTCTGGGGCTTACCCTGGCGCAAGGGAACAAATATCCCTTTAATCTGAGGAAACCTCCAGCAGCCGAAAATCCCCTGTGGGATGCAGCAGAAGCTGCACCAGCACAAATGCACTACTGTGTGGGAATTTAATTAGGATTGGGCTGCAGTGCCAAAAGGCATGTATGTCTGTGGGGGGGAAATATATGAAAAAATATACATAGTACTATAATCAATTGTCAGGAGCTTAAAATATTGCTCAGCAATTTCAATGTGTTAAATGCTCAGCTGCGCATGGCACAGATCCTGAGTGTACACATGCATTTGGATTCAGGTGTACTAGAGACCTCCCACTACCCCCACTCAGAAATTTTAGAGACGCCAGGGAAGGAGCTGAACCCTGAAAAATGGCAGCCCTAGAAACTCAGACTGAATAATAAAGCAGTCCTCCAAGGCAAAAATAGAGACAAAATCATGGTAAGAACCAGGATATAGGGATAGCTGAAGAAACTGTTCATCTCCTTTTCCCAAAGGAATGTAAATGTGACTCTTGTATTTTAGTTGCAACAGCACCTGTCTATTTTGTTAGTCAGGAGTTCCCCCCCCCCCAAGAGCTGAATGCATTTTGAAAGCACAGTCAAGGTGTACTTACAAATCCATCCCCCTTTTGCCTCTAGTGAATAGTCCCTGCAGGTTCTTGTTTTGTTTCAAAAACCTGCTTAACTAGATGCAACAGTCAACGGGACAAAGAAATGTGTATTTCTTGGAGGCCTAGGCAAACAGATTTTGATTTTGTCAGTCCTCTTCAGCCAAAATAGAGTTTTACATATTATCATGGTGCAGCTAACAAGAACCCCTCTCTACATGCCCTCCACAGTACACAAATAGTACTATTCATGCTTAGTTCATCCATGGTTAGCCAATTCAACTCTGGCTAATCTAAAATAGAATACGATAACTGAACTTCACTGTACAAAAGAAAAGATGTTTCTGAATGACTTTGAATGCTCTAAACACTAAGTACTCAGGCTGCAATTGTTACTTGGAACTCCTTGTCACATATTCATCTTTTTCCCTTTCCTTTCCTCCTCCTGTTAACTTTCTGCTGTTGAAATTAGAGTGGAAACTCCTTTTGTTGCTCACATCACTGGGTACAGTACCCAGTGTACTGGGTGTACTGGGTAGTGTACTGGGTACAGTACAATGCAGTGTACCCAGTACACTGCATTCCAATTCTTTTTCTTATTATTACTGCTTCTTATTATAACTTCTAAGAACACAAACAGTTCTCAAAGTGCTTCATACAGAAAGGTTCCCAGTCCCAAAAGGTGCCTCTTGCTTGGTTAGCAGGAGTGCATGGATGGTGAAATAGAAAGAATTATTATTTCTTAACACCTCTGCTGACAAGCATCCATTGTCCTTTTAAGAATCTTTATCAGAGAAGATTCCACAAACTATTGCAGCAGCTTCCTCCACTGCTGAACTGCTGTCACAAGTTATGGCATTTCCCTTCCTTAGCCTTTCCCTACAACCTTAGCCCACTCGAACAGAATGTAAACCCAAGAAAGTGGAGCCAAAGAACCACAAGTGAAAGGAGACAATGTATTAACAATGTTGTGTGACCTCTTGTGCAAGCACTAGTGGAAGGTTTCCACACAGTACAGCACCACAATTATTGGATACTGTGTTATAGGATAAGAGGTATGGTGAATATGGGCCCAATTGTATCCAATTTTCCAGTGCCAATGCAGCTGTGCTAATGGGGCATGCACTGCATCCTGTGGTGGGGAGGCAGTCACAGAGGCCTCCTTAAGAGATAGGAACATTTGTTCCCTTACCTTGGGGCTGCATTGCGGCTGCCCCAGCACTGGAAAATTGGATAGGATTGGGCCCTAAGTAAGCCATAGGTTTAAAGGCTAGTGAACCATAAAATGGCCTTGTGCAAACAGATCTATTCTGTGTTTGTAGGTCACTTTTCAGACAGTGCTGTTCCACCAGACCAGAAACAATCCCTTCATGAGTGGAAAAAGCTTTCTGTACCTCTAGATCCAAAACATTGTTTCTTGTCCCATCTTCAGTGGATCTTTCTCCACTCTGTTAAATCTTATCTACCTCCTGGTAGTTTACTTTTTATGGTCCATCTTTTCTCCTATGTGATCAAGCAGGGGTTCCCCGTCATCTGTTGAAGTTAATGATTTCATGGAATGTTGAAGCTATTAGCCATGATAGCCGAATGGAACATCCAAGTTCAGGAGCAGAATGTTGCTGACTACCAGTTGCTGGGGCAGGAACTATGTGAGGGAAGGCTACTGTGGGCTTCCAAGAAGCATCTGGTTTACCACAGTAGGAAACAGGATGCTGAACTAGAAGGATCTTTCTTCAGATCCAGTAGGGCTCTTCTTCGGAGCCCCAAACCTCTGAGATAAAAAGAGTCAACACTCCAGGATAGTCAGAGAGAGAGAGAGAGAGAGAGAGAGAGAGAGAGATTTCCAAGTTCCAGTATCTTTCATTTTAGAAATTATATACTAGAAACTAGACAATGTCAACCAGTTTTGAATTTTCAACCAGTGACATTTCATGCATGTGCTGAAATTTGGTTGCCTATGAAAGCTCACACATGCATAATAAACATGAGCATCTTATTCCACCACAGGATTGGTGTTTTAACTCTTCACAGAGTCCCAGGTGTGGAAGTGCAGTTCCAAGAGAGTGTGCTCACTCTGAGCCCAGTCATTGTTAAGAGATTAGCCCAAGCCCAAGTAAGTTGTCCTCCATTTTCACAAACCTCCTTTACAACTAGGACTTTATTGTTCAATCCTACTCACGTTAACATGGAAGGAAGTTCAACTTTCAGGGGGTAGCTGTGTTAGAGCACAATCCTAACCAACTTTCCAGCATTGGCATAGCTGTGCCAGTGGGGCATGAGCTGCATCCTGCAATTGGGGGGCAGTCATAGGGGTCTCCTCAAGGTAAGGCAATATTTGTTCCCTTACCTCGAAGTTGCATTACTCTTATTTTGGTGCAGGAAAGGGGGTTAGGACTGCACCCTAAGTCTGTTGCAACACCTTACAGATGAACTCATTTATTTCAGCATAAACGTTTGTGAGTTATAGTCCATTTAAGTAACCCACAAAAACTTATGCTGAATTAACTTGACTCATCTTTAAGCTGCTGCAAGACTTTCTCTTCCCAGAGCAGTGTGCATAGGATTGCAGTCGTAAGCTGCACTGCTAACCATACTTTCCTGAGAGTAAGCCCCATTGAACAAAATAGGACTTTCTTCTGAGCAGACCTGGTTAGGGTTGTGCCCAAAATCTATATTATATTAGTCAACTTAGGGTGCAATCCTAACCAACTTTCTAGCACCGAGGTAAGGGCAATGCAGCTCCAAGGTAAAGGAACAAACATTTCCTTACCTTGAGGAAACCTCCATGACTACCACCCAACTGCAGGATGCAGCACATGCCCCATTGGTTCAGCTACATCAGTGATGAAAAGTTGGTTAGAATTTGAGCCTCAGTTTATTTATCATCAGTGGATGCCAGTTTCATTGGTGGCGTTGAACATAAACAGCACTGTTATTTATTTTATGGTTCTGGCATGTTAACTCTAAGAGGAAGAGGAAAGTACTAAAGCTGTCCTTACTTCCAACCCTAAGTGATAGTTTGTGCTTCTAAAATTGTAAAATTACCTCAAGCCTTCAGTACCAGAAAAATGCATCTAAATGGAGGGACTAGGAACATGCAAGTCTACTTAAATTTCACTGATTCACTTATCTGTTAAAACACAGGCGGCTAACTCACTAAACATTCTTTAATCAGTACAAAACTACAGACGTGGAAATAAATGATGTTTATTTCAGTCCTAGACTACAGTAACAGTCCTAAACTATAACAAAATAGGCCATAGGCCTCTGGAGGCTGTGATATGAGGCTCATACTTTGGGAGTTTGCACTTCCTGAGTTGGGTCAAAAGTTTGGGGGGGGGCCAATGACCCCCTTTATGTGGCAGAAGAGTGGCTACTGAACCCCACTGAACATGTACCTAAGACTGTATACAAGATGGAGTATTCCCCACACACCTCCCTTTTTCCTCTTCGGGGTAGGGGGAAAAAAGGAGGAAGAATCTCATACATGCCTCTGCCTGAGTGCCCACCTGACATGCTACCTGAGTATGGAAGTTGGAGGAGCATATGACCACCTGGACTGGCAGCCTGGTATGGATGTAAACTGGCCCCCAACCACATAATGCTGTGGCTGCAATATCAATCCAACCCTCTTCCCATAGATGTTTCTGTAGAGGGACAAGGAGGGAAACCAAAAGAGACTCAGGTTTCCTCCTGCAAAAATTATTTGCACCACCATTTCTATAACCTGATCCGAGAAGAGAAGAGCACATTATCTTCCAAGTGCATAGAATTTGGCCCATCTCTCCCAATCTGTGTTGCCCTTTCTTTGTCTCACCTCAAGCTATTTGTCTCTTGCCACCACAGGCTCCACTGAAGTCTCCCTTGTTCACTTCCACGAAGGTAAGGATGGCTACAGGCTTCTACTCAAGCTGCCAGTTTTAAGAAACCTTTCCAGAAAAGTTCCATGAACAACATACTAGAATTCTGTTTGTGACTGTCCTTGCATTTTCTATCCTGAATGTTTTCCATGTATGTTTATCCTTCAAGAAAATAATTCCAAAACATTCCTGAAAAAGCACTGCACTAGAATCAATGCTCTCATTCTCCTTCCTGCTATTATTCACGTCTTTTTAAATGTCATTCTCTGTCTCTGATCATTCCTTTCCCTGTTCTCTTTCTAAAGGCCCACCTTTCTCTTGGAGGACCAGCATCTTAAATTCACAACCCCCCCTCCACCCTGATTATTTCAACATCAAAACAAAGGAAACAGATCACCATTACATTCATAGTAGAAGTTTCTAAGATTACCAGAAGTGACCCAGTTCTGGAAGTAACATCCAATCATTCAAACGAATGACATTTGTTCCAACTTATAAGAGCTCTTGATTAACCAGGGACCCTTGCGACTATTCCAGTCATTCCTTAGACCAGAAGCAAGCAAGCAAGCAAGCTTCAGTTCTGCAGGCTCTGTTTTGCCTCCTTCTAGAATCCTGAGGTCCATGAGTTAAAACAAGGAAGGATCATGATGGCTCTCTTAAATCCCAGTAAGCTATGCTTTTACCAGTCATTGGGAGGGAAGAAGCCAACACTGTCCTGCCTCCATATTAAAATTCTGCATGTCCCAGCAGCAGGGATCAGCCAGATGAATCCTCAAGGAGACCAAGATCCTGACCACTGCTTAATATTACCAACCTCTGATGCCAGCCCTGTATATGTGTTATTACAGATCAGAAACTCTAACACCAAATTGGCCAGTAAACCTCCACGAAGACCTGGTCAAAGGCAGCCAACCAGTGCCCATAATCTACAGGTGTGGACCACTGAGCAAGTGGCCATCGGCACTGTAATGGAGCCATTCATTGTATCCTCAGTATTGTTCAGATGTGTTCAGTAACCTTTATCTCAAATTTTTTAAACAGAATCTCTGGGTACAGTCTCCTGTGATATTCTATATGGGGGTTGGCAGGATGAAATACCAATTTGTCATCTCACACCATTTAGGGGACTAAATCAACATCCATTCTAGCAAATCTGATTCTTTTCATTTCCTTCAGAAGCACCACACTGTTGATTAAACAACACTGAACTGCTCTTGTATAGCTAAATTTCATAAAGATAAAAAAAAGGTTTTTTAGCTGCCCTCCTATATTCATCAGCACTTTCCTCTACATCACATGTGTTAACAGCTATATTAAATAGTCCACAATCCAGATCTGAACCCCGATCTGCTAATTATCCTTATCCTAAAGTGTTGAACAGAGCATAAGCCAACTCTCAGACATTTATTGAACCATGGCTATTTGCAAGCAAGATATGTTCCATTATATTCCAAAGTCAAGTGACTAACACATTTGCTTCAAATTCACTGCCTCGCAAAATCTGTCAAGAAAGTATGAATGTCCCCCATGAATAAACTAGAATGAACTTTGAAATTCATCACCTCCATTTCCTCCTCCTTTTAAGAATAGGGTTGGCAATGATCTGCAGAAATCAGCTGATGAAGCTTTTCATATCATGGCATTATCACCATGTAATGCCTGTAAATCAAGCTAAAGGCCAAAGAACAAAGGCAGCAAAAAAGCTTGCAACTCTTTCTTCCAACCACCAGCCTAGCTGTAGCTGTAGACAGATGATCTTCTTCAAACTGGGAGAAAGATGGCAAGAGGCCTATTAGAGGAACTGGATGCTAGGCCTTGACTGAATCCAGTCTCAGCATCTCAGAGCACTTAAAGACACAGGCATAATCTCTGGGCAAGGAACTGGCAACCTTACTTGCAAAAGATACTGAAACATATACAGCATGTCACCAATCTCCTAGCTGATCTTGTTAAACAAGAACAAATCATCCTCCTTACATCCAGCCTAGATCTACGTCCTATTTAATCCAACCTCTCCCAATCTGATTATAGGAGCGCTTATGAATATTAGTAGATGATTCAGTTTCCTCTTATGCCAGACTTTTCCCAACATACATGGGACTGTCCTGTCATGAGCAGTCAATTAATGGACGCTTTCAGTTTGGCACCTAATATTCTCTCACACACTACTAATCTTCTATAGAGGCGTGACTTTTAGGGAGACAAAACGAGATCATGTTCAGATAACATTTTAGGCAGTTCAGACAGTCTCAGAAAGTCTCAATGCAGCACCCTGCAGGTATTTTGTCGTACAAAGTTAAAATGGACTTGAATTCAGAAACCAGAATCTCCAGACCCAGAATCACATGGGGTACAACCACATCCTTTCTGGTCAAGTATCCACTTGTAAGCAGGACTTAGTTTCTAGAAAGAGGGATAGTGGAGCTAAACTCAGTGTGGAGGCCCTGAGCCATATCTAGATCCTGTCACCCACATTACTGATCTTCACTAGAGTTACTCAAGATGAAGGAACTGTGCACTGCATCTGCTTGGGGACAGTTGCATTAAATCTGATTTATGCTCAAAACACAAATGCAAGCATTGAAAGCAGATGCCAGGCCTGAGTCTTGGTGAGCCCTAGTCCAACTTAAACCAAATCGGTACATCTGATTAATTATAATTCTATACTTCTATACAAAGATGCAGAGTGGGAGAAAGGCAAAAACAAAGGCACAACAAGAGAAAGTTTGTTGTGTTTATATCCCACTAAAATGAATGGAATTTAAAAGAGACGTGCAACTAATGTGTCCTATTGAGTTCAGTGGGACTTGACCGAGACTGTTTTTATGGATTGGCACCAAGCAGGTCTTCATTGCTAGCTATGAAGCTCAGGATCTTTACTTTGACTCCCAAGGAAAGAGATGTCATGTATTCCTTTGGCACCTTCATGAGTACCAGTAAGCTTCCTTACAAGGATGTGTGTATGACCCCCTCCTCCCTTTGTACGCACAGTAGCTTTCTACTTATAAAAGATCCTTCTGTACCCCAGAGATACACAGACATCTGTTAAGCCCATTATTAAATGCTGATGGGCTTAACATTAAAAAGCGGGGAGGCTACAGATCAGGACCACAGCCAAGGGTAGGAGGCCTTTAGTCCCTCTGCACAGACAGAGAGAGATCATTTCTCCCCTCCATGGCAATTTGACAAGGGGAACAAAAGCTCCCACTTGCCACCACACTTGGCCTTGGAGGGCTCTACTTGTGTCTGTAAGAATGACAAGGGAGGCCAAGCACATTTCAGTGAGATTAGCAACATTCCTCAAAGGGAACCACACATTTCCCCCACCAAATTGTGCTTAGGACACAGTGTAAGTTCCCATGGAGAGTTCAGCTTAGGAGGACCTGCATGGGTTTCAAGGAAGGTTAAAAGAATGACAGATAAATTTCTCAGAGGGTGAACCATTTCTTCACATATGAAGCTGTTCTAAAACAGTGTGCCATTTAGAGATCCCACCTTTTACAACTCTTTTCATTCCTGTTTCTCTGCTTCCAGGTGTGCCTGCCGACTGTGGATTTCACTTCATGCATCTGAAGATGTGAACTGGGGCCAATGAAGCAATGCGTCTTGTATTAAACTTAGCTTTTCTAAACGTGCAAGCTTTCTACTGAAGAATAGTTCTTCTCTTGGAACTTGCCATTTGAACAGAATAAAATCCATTACATGTGGAAAAAATAAATAAATAAAACTATGTACTGCTTTAGAGCATCAAACAAGGATTGCGGGGACCCCAGCTGACATCGCCACTCAACTATGAGGTTCACAATTTCTCAGCCTAACCTACATCACAGTGTTGTTGTGAAGATAAAATGGGCCAGGGGAGCACCTTGTACACTGTGCTGACCTTGTTGGAGGAAGGGCAGGATGAAAAGGTTATGATTAATTCAAAGTAATGTTCTCTGTGGTTAAGAACATTAGAGCCTATTGGATCAGACCACAGCTCCAACAAGTTCAACATCCTGCTTCCCAAGTGGACAGCCAGATGCCTCTGGCAAACGCACAAGCAGGACACAAAGTTCATAATCCTCCCCTGCTGTGGCTGTCACCCAGCAACTGATACAGTGTAATTCTCACCATTCCATTTTCCTCTGGAAAGTCCCAAAGTGGCCGAGTTCCTAAAACTTCCACGTTACACCTGACAATTAATGCTGAACTGGCCTACTGCATTATCTGGGCCTAGAATGTTCAGTCATCCTTTTTTTCTCATTTTTAAAGCTTGATAATAGACCTTCTCTTCCCCACCGGAACATAAAGGATGTTTCTTATTTTAGAAAATACTCCAAATAATATTCCACCTACTGAACCACAGTTCAGTTCTCCAAGCACAGCTCAGAGAGCCATCCAGCTCCACAGAGTTGCTGACATTTCTTGAGACCCTGCTTCTCCACCTGGCACAGCAGCAGCCTGCCACACAAAGACTTTAGAACAAGGTGCTTTCTCACCACTTCTTTCTCCAAGATTGGAAAAACCACACCTACTATGCTTCTGAATTTCAGACTGCTATTCAATACATAGGAGCAGAACCAGGGACAAAAAAGGCAATAATTTGAACTCATCACCTCCCAGCTGACCCCTGGTTACCTGGTTACCTGGTGGTAAGCTCCAACCTCCCCATTAGTTTATGACAGTCACAGTGTTCACACAAACTGCCACCAGGCCACAATATGAGCATTCACACCATGATGGCTTTACCACCTCAGCTTTTAGTCTGAACACATCTTCTCCTTCAGTTCCTCATCTTTAAAATGGGAATAACATTGCACTAGGAATACACTGGATTCCTAAATGGCAGTCTGAGGAATTATCCTGTTTCTTTCACAGCCCAACAGCTAGAGAAATGTAATCATAATCCTAAAACATTTATGCAGTGTTTTTGAGTGTTCAGGCTGCTTCACATACATTATCCCAGCAACAGTGTTAAAGTACCTTTGCTGGCAAATCCCCTGTTCAGCTCTCATCCTAGTCCCAAACTCCAGGACCCAAGCACCAAAGTGGTGTTGAACTCAGGCTAAGGTCCTAATCTGCTCTCGTGTGCCACAAATGAAATGGGCAACTGTGGTTAATTAAAACATGAAAAGACTGCTCACAGCACTCCTATGGGTGTGCAACTCCTATGGGTTTATTTGGGATTTTTTACCCTAGGTCAGTCACTGTCTCTCAGCCTTGCCTATCTCACACAGAGTTGTAGGGAGAGTAAAGCGGAAGGAAAAAGAACTCCATATACTGGCCTGAGTTCCTTGAAGGAAGACTGGGACATGAACATAGTGAAAAAACAAACTACTGCGGGGGGGGGGGGGGGACAGTAACATAACTGTCATCCCCACCCCCTCACATCCCCTTCAGGTCATCCCATTAAATTGCATGGTGAACCCATTAAAAGCTTTACATGGATAGGATTCTCTTCAAACACTTGGGGACCTGAAAAAGTAGGTTTTCCAATTGCAGGGAACCAGTTCACTTTACACTCCTAAATACACTCCACACAACTATAGGACTGTGCATATCCTGAGTGCATATCCTGATTCCTCCCATCACTTCAATCATGTTTGCTGCAGTCATATGGATCATCTGAACCTCCCCTTTAGTACGCTGCTTTAAGAGTAGGCTTAGCAGTGTGTGTAAGGAATGGTTCAGGTTAACACCTGGTTCAGGTTAACCCATATGTACCCAATGGTTCAGGTTAACCCATATGTACGATTACAGAAAGTAACCGAAAAGGGAAGGGAAGGGAGGAGCTGGGTTATCCATGGAGTGTGAACGCACCCATTGTTGCATGGGGCTACTTCAGGAGAGGAAAGTATTATCTGAACAGGCCCAGAGAGAGCCCTACAAATGTATACGCATTGACTCAAGTGAACCTGCAAAAAGCAATTTGTGGCAGGAGCAGACCTGGTATTTTTCAGAGCTGCAGACAATTTGGAAGTGAAATGGCTGCTTGTGGTAGAAACATTCTGGTCAAACAGATTCTGCAGGATTTTGGAACTTGACAAGCCTGTTTCACCAGAGGAAACAGTGGAATGAATGAACACTGGCGTTGCTAGGGAGGTGCAGGGGGTGCGGGCCACACCAAGTGATGCGCTGGGGGGTGACGCGCCCTGGGGGGAGGACGCGCTAACATTGAAGGTTAGGAGCTAACGTGTCATGCCATACACCATTGGATGCGGAATGGTCAGTGGAGTGCAATGCAAAAAATGAAAATGAAATCGCTCCTTTTGTTCAAAAGTTATGGCCAAAGAGCCGGAAGGAAAAAATGCATGGAGCCCTATGAAAAGTGAAAGTGAGCTGTATCGCATGTTTACTCGTGAGTAGGTGTACTTGCCATAGTCCTTCTGAAAGGGCAGGCTGAGAGAAAATCAACAACACCAGAATGGTCCCGATCCAATGAAGGCAGCCCCCAAAAAACACCCAAGAAGCTCCCTCCTCCAAGCTGCAAGTATGAGCCCAAAACGAATTCACGTGGTCGTGTCTACTTGCGAGTAGGCACTTGCCTTAGTTGAGGCAGGCTGAGAGTCTCCAAGGAGGTCAGAATGGTCCTCATCCAATGAGTGCGGCCCCAAAAAACCCCGGAGAAGGCGGTCCCCCCTCCCAGCTGCAATTGAGCCCTATGGAAAGCAAAGCAGCCTCAAGGTTGTGTTTACTCATGAGTAGGCAGGTGTGCCTTGGCTGGTGGTCAGGCCAGACAAAGGGGAATGTGAGGACACCAGAAGGGTCCTGATCCGATGGAGCTGCTCCAGAAGGCAGCCTCCCCCCCCCCCCCCAAAAAAAAAGAACAAAAAAGAGGCTTGAATGGTAAGGGGAAAGTTTTCTATTTTGCACTTGCAAAGCCAGGTGGGTCTTTATTCTGATATGCCTGAAATAGAAGAACTTTAAGCTGGGCACTGGGGAGGGTTGGAAATCTCACTGATTCTTTTTGGGGGGTTGTTATTGCAGGCAGACTACAGAGTAAGCTCCATTGACCACTATGGGACTTACTTCAGAGTACACATGCATAGGATTGGGCTCACAGGCTGCAAGCCTACCCACACTTTCCTGAGAGTAAGCCCCATTGACCACAATAGGACTTACTTCAGAGTAGATTCACCTAGCTCCCCCTTATTTAATTATTTAATTTTAATTTAATTATTTATAATTATTTTTATTTGCTTGATGTCACTTCTGGCCATGACATCACTTCCAATGGGTCCTGGACAGATTGTCATTCTAAAAAGTGGGTCCCAGTGCTAAAAGTTTGAGAACTGCTGCAATAAGGTGTTAGTAAGTTGACACAAGTGTGTGTGTGTGTGTGTGTGTGTGTGTGTGTGTGTGTGACTCTACAAGTTTTCAAAATCACAAAAATCAGAATTTGGAAGAATAAGACCATCATGTTATATATCAATCAATGTGTAATTTCATGCAGAATGCAATGAAACAAACCACATTGAAATATCTGTGTTATAACAAAAGGTACAGCCAAAAAACTGGTGGGGGTGGGGCAATGGTACATCACTGCACCCACCTGGGGTGTTGCCCCGCCCACTACATGGAGTAACGCACAGGACTCCCGCACCGGGTGACATGAATCCTAGTGACGCCACTGTGAATGAAACATGTATACATCATGGGAAACACGTTCACATCTCTTTGAAACACACCAGAGTGGCCTTTGGCAAGCCATTGCTCTTATAACCTCAGCCCTATCTCCATCTAATTCTGGCCTATCTTACAAGGCTGTTGTAAGGGTGGCCTATGTAATATGTTGGCATCCTTCAGTCTCGGAAGACTATGGTATCGCGCTCTGAATAGTGTTTTGGAACAGAGTGTCCTCTCCAGTGCACGAAGCCTGGGTAAAGTAGATATGGAGGATAGACTGTTACCCATGCAGCAAATCCCCCCTCTCCACGTCGCTGAAATGGTCCAATGGAAAGGCAGAAGCCAATACGGTTGGTTCCAGCCGCGTCGCAGGAGTTGCCAGAACGTGACTGTGTTCAGCCATGAACTGCCTCAGGGACTCCGGCTCCGGATTTTGCCTCGAGGTTGACTCCTGAAGCCTTTTCCATAACTGGATGTAGCCACAAGGCAGTGGAGGTTTGAGATCAGAGTTTTCCTTTTCTCAGATGAGCTGTCTCCCCAGGCTAACGAGTCCCATCTACCCGGTGGCTGTTTAGTCACCTCTTACGACAAGTACAGCCAAACCGAGGGCCTATTCTTATCCCCAGCCCCCAGGGAAAACCTATGTAATATATGTGATGATAAACACTCAAAAAGCACCCTCTTAATACAAATGATTGTCAATACTATTTTCATATTGCCCCCATGGAAGGTGGGGGAGAGGCCAGGCAAAGGAGTCAGAAGAGCCAGGTGCGAGAAGCTGTAATTGTAGCTTCTTTTATGACTTTGGGAAGACCTGGCAACCCATAAGATTAAGGCAGTATGTTAAGCCAGCCACCCTCTCCAGGTCCGTCTGAGCCACAACCCAAAAAGGTCTGTCACTCCACTTGCTGTTTTCCTCTTGGCTCCAGCAAGTTACAGCAAGGCGAGGGGAACAGAGCGAGAGCAGCTCAAGTGCCTCTCCCGAGCCTTTCCCTTTCCCTAACCGTCTGCCTTGTGCCTCACTCCATTTTCATCCCAGTCCTTTCCCTTTTCTTGGCCAGCAATCCCACCCAGCCCAGCTTTCCTTGGCTAAACAGTGCTGTGTCTGGCGATTATAAAAGTTCCAAACAAAGCAATCAAGACAGAAAAGATCCTGGCTCATAAAGATTAGCATTATTTTTCCCCAAAACTGTGATTGCTTTTTGCCAAACTCACTGCAACAACATTGCAGAGAAAGGCCACAGTGGCAGAGCACAGACTTCGCCCATGAAGGGACCTAAAGTACTGCCACCTTTGCATCTGGTTGGGCTTCTGCACTTTAAGCATCTGCCTGGCAATGCAGATGTTTACGCCGTCACTGCCACCTCCACACCAGGAAAAATTTCACCTGCAAAATTTTGACATGTGATGCACATGGGCCAAGTACAGGAACTCCACTAGAAAAAAAAAGCTGGCAACTAAGAAGGGTCCCAGTTCAATCTCTGTCATCTCTAGTTAAGGGCAGGAAGACACCAATTGTCATAGTGGACTATACTAGCCTAGATAGACAAATATCTGGTGTTTCGTACAAGTACCGCCACATATCTCTCACACACACACAGCATCCGCTTCTTCTCTCTATCTCTCTTCTCTACCTTCTCTATTTTCTATTTTCTATCTATCTTCTCTATTTACCCAGTAATCATGGCTGCATCATATTCTAGTCAATTCATGTTAAGAGTAATAGATTAAAATATTTAATCAGCTGAAAAAGTGCCCTCAATTAATTGCTCAGCAAAGTTTAAACAGTTTAACATCATTATTAGTGCACAGCATTATAGACCTGGAAAGTGCCATATCAGAAGATGCATTCCCTCCTGTGGGAGAGAAATGAGGGAATGCCTCTTAAGATGATACCTTTCCCCCCCTCAAATGCAGTGTTTTTTCCTCACGTGCAGTGTGTGGAAACTTAATTGACAAATAATAGACTAACCTAACCCAGTCCTAACCCAATTTCCAGCACCGACATAAGGGCAATGCAGCTCCAAGATAAGGAAACAAACATTCCCTTACTTTGAGGAGGCCTCTGTGAGTGCCCCTCCAATTGCAGGATGCAGCACACATCCTGTTAGTACAGCTATGCCAGTACTGGAAAGTGGGTTAGGATTTGGGCCTAAAACTCATACAATGAACCAAGTAAGATTTCTTCACATCAGAAGAAATCAAATCACATCACATTGCCTACTGGTAATGCAACCCTAAATGTTATTACTTAGCAGTAAATTCCGCCAATATCATTGAGATTGACTTCCAAGTAACATGCTCCAGACTGTAGCTTAAAAAGGTACTGTGAAGACCATTTCAGATTTTTGTGGGCCCCTGGAGAAAAAATCCAGAAGTGCTCCCACAACAAACACTTTGGAAGGCTGCTCCTGAGGTATAGACACATGACCATGCATTCCTGACTTCCATGATCCTTCTGATCTCCTGAATACTGGGAGAGCTTAGATAAAGGGTCACATAAGAGCTCAACTCCATAGTCACTTCACACATCCACAGAACCAGACATCTTCCTGCCTGGGCCAGCTGCCTGGGCCAACTATGATCCTAAGAAAAAAACATCTTGTGTCATATTTGCCTGACATGGCAGCTATTCCCATGGCAGCACAGGTTCCCTGCCAGAAAAAAAAAGAGGTGGCACCCAAACTAGCTTGCAGATTGACTTTTATTTCTATTTCCTCTCCTCCTCCCTCCCTTCCTCTCCCCAGTCTGCTTGCATGTACAGAAAGAGGCCGTTCTGAGTTTACTTTTTTTTTGTCACTGTTAACCGCATCCGGACTCTATTAAAGTTCCTGACGCTGGATAAACAATGTAACTGTCGCGTGCAGCAGTCTGAAAATAATTGGATTAGCTAAAACATATCATCCAAATAGAGACAGTCCTTGCTCAGACAGTCAGAGTAAATGTCACCCTGGAAAAACCCTGAAAACTGATCTGACTCACACTGGACAACTCTGCCTGCAGCAGCTTTTATGGGAAAAAGAGAAATGGGAGGTGGGACTTTGACTTATTTTGGCATCTGTTTTATATGAAAAAGTCTGATCAGAAGATGTTTATTAAAAAAAAACAAGCCCTGTTGATTTCAGTGTTGCATACTGCCAAGTAAGGATGTTGTGGAGCAGGCTAAAAATCACATAGTAGTACTCTGGGCTGCCAACTCACCAGAAAACAACAATTGCAAACAACCTGACTTGCTCTTTGCCTTAAAGCCACAGCTTGGTCTGCAAAAATCATGTTTTTCACAGACATAACAACCTATCAATGTTTGCATTTCAAACTGTTAGTTAAAAGACACAGCTACAGTGGCTAGTTGGAAAGTTGGCAGCCCTCTCAGCCCCAGGATTCTGTCCACTGACATTGACAGGATTATAGTTGTGCTCCCAGTCACACTTACTATAGAGCAAATCTGCAATCCTATACACCAGTGGTTCCCAAACTTTTTCAACTGGCGACTCCCCTGACTTAGTGGCCCATTGGCCATGGCTTCCCATTAGGGCTACAATCCTATACATTTTATAGGGCAGTTGGTTTTTTGTGAGGATTCTGCTGCTCCCTGGCTGTTTCCACAGCTCCCCAGAGAGCCACAACTCAGTTTGAGAACCACTGCTATACACACTAACCTGGAAGTAAGTCCCACTGAACTCAGCCCATTTACTTTTGTGTAGACATGCATAAGCTTGTACTGAAAGTCTCACTGAACTTTGCAGGCCTTACTTCTGAGCAAAGATGCATTATAAGTGCAGTCAGTTCTGCACTGGATTGAGACTGTTAACTAAGGCACATGGACATGGTGGGGTTTACGTTCTAGTAATTGCAGCTAGGATTACAGCCCTTGTGGATAAAATATCTTTCTTTTCTACCAAAACATGATTAAAATGCAGATCATGAATTATTTGGGAGACAGACCCTGGTCAGGCAGTCTAAACAAAACTTCCCTCTTTTTTCCCAAGTTTTCTTCCCCCCTCAGTATGTGCAGTATTTAATCAGGCTCCTAGGATCTAGAAAGAGAAATGGGGGGGGAGGGTGTGAAAAAATTTGAGAGGGGAAAGTGAGCATAGTTGTGTCCAATTTTATTTACACACACACACCTCAATAAACAACATTTCTGGAACACATTAGGTTTTTGTGGTTCCCACATGATACCACACACAGAGACACATATGCACGCACGCACACACAAAAGAATCAGCTTTCCAGAAATGTTCAGAGTTAACAGCAGCAGGTTGCCTCAGACAAGGGAGTGCTAGATTTAGCAAGCAGGGTGGGAAGAGGACTTGCACAACAAAATTGGATTGATTGTGCATGCTCATTTCATTTCCCTGCTTGCACCAAAGGAGCACAACCCAAGAAAAACCACAAGGTGAAGAAAGAGGGTAGAAGGAGTGATGTCAGAGTTCCACAAGTCCAAAGTTTCTTTTAGCCTAAATGGGATCTAGGAATGTACAGTTAGAGCTGCTGGACAAACAACACTTGCACTTTTGGGTGAAAAGCTGTGCATTCTGGTTGCCAACTGACCAGACAATAAACCAGCCACATCTGCTCTTTTGCCTCTAGCAGCAGTCTGATGTGTAGAAATCAACCAGTGAAATTTTTTTCTTTTTCAGCATGGACATAAACTTTATCACCTGCTTATGGTTGGCAACCTTCAGTCTCGAAAGACTATGGTATAAGCCTACAGCACCCAGTATTCCTAGGTGGTCTCCCATCCAAGTACTAACCAGCCCTGACCCTGCTTAGCTTCCGAGATCGGGCATGTGCAGGGTAACAGTAAGCAACAGTTAAAGACACAGCTACAAAATCAGGCTGAAAAATTGGCAACCTACTGCATGGATCCCATTCATATACTTGCAGGCATAATGAATTTAGGCATGATGAAAATATTCAGATCTGTTCCATTGAACATGCAAGCCATGGGAACCCACTGCCCATCAGAACTTCTTGCCACATCTGTGGCAAACCAGACATGCTCCACACATGACAATGTACATTCCATTTCTGCATAGAAGTGAGAACATCATATTAAATTGAACATGTGCATAAATGGTCTGTTAGTGTCCACAAAGGGTCAGGCAACATCATGCTAAAGATTTTCCTATGTAGAATTGGTATCCGCTTCAAGAGTGCCCTGCTTGTTGAATGTGGGGGGCAATGGGGGCCTGGGGGTGATGCTTAATAAACATAAATCTGATTCAACTCTCTGCTTCTATTTCCCATGAGACAAAATAAGTAGGAAGGGAAAGGAAAGACTTGCTAGAAATAGAAAACATTTTTAATGAATACCGTCTTGTACAAAATTGGCTAAAGCAAGAGGGGAATGGCTATGTGAGATAGGGAGGTGTCATATGTGTGATTTAAAAGACAGGAAACCTAAATCCTTCTTAAACACTTTTACCCACACAGAATTAAAACTGGCAAGATCTGATTCAAATTCCCACTCAAAAATAAAAATTGTTGGAGAGGAGTGATCTTGAACTAGTGATCTTGAACCTCTCAAACAAATCTACATCACAAGGTAATTGTGAGAATAAGATGTGGGGAGGAATCTTGCACTGAACTCCCTAGAGGAAGGCAAAATAAAAAGATAGCAAATAAAATAATAAATCCAGTGAATGCAGCATACGTCTATGAACCTAAGATTATTGCTCAAGCCAATAGTTATTTGGGAGAAAGTTTTATAAAAAATTTTATGTATATAAATCAGTGACACTTCCAGATAAATGCTTTTTGGATCATTAACACAATAGAAAGTCAAATTCCATTGAAATCAAAAGAGGTTTGCTTCCCCCCCCCCCCCCGCCCATACAAATTAAATATTATTAGAATGAGGGTGTGAGGTTTAATTATATGCTCAGGACAAGTCATATTACCCTGGGGAACTGGGAACTTAAATGTAGGTGATGATTCTAAGTCACTTTTATGGAACTCAATAGAAGTTAATTTTCATTACGACTGCCATCCTCTTGTTTTAGTTGAGAAAAATTACCAAAATCATTTGTATGCAGGAATTTCCCACAGCAAAAAGCACAGAGAAAAGAGAGCCAAATCAGCAAAATAATCTTAAACCAGCATCATCTGGTTTCACAATATTATGAACTGGGGCTCAGTCAATCTATATGCAAGTATATTTGATAGAAAATCGCAGCGTGCGTAGGAGAGAAACCATGTTTCCTGTGGATAGCTCAAATGTGTAGTCCCCACTGTGTTTTCTGCATATGTGTAATTCCTCTTCCTATCAAAATGAGAAAGTAGCTGAAATCCAGAAGATATTTCCTGCTTCTAAAAAATTGCTGGAGATTTTCTGGTGTAAGTGGACAGCTCCCCCCCCCCAACATGCTATCAGTTTGTTAAAAGTTAAGCCGCCCCATTTGCCCAATGCCTGACAAGGAAACCATTCAGAGTCCTGTTTAAGAGGCTCTGATCTTTTGAAAGAGTGATATGTAATAAACACTGTAGAATGCATTTGGAATATACAGGTCCAGCCTATTTATACACGGATTTTTTATACACAGATTTGACTCAACACAAATGGCCCCTGCACATGAGAAGGAATGTGCTGATCCCTGGAGAAGGGGAAAATGCACCCCTTTAAAAATCAGTTTAAAAAACTGAACAATCCTTTAACAATAGCCTCCTTAATGAAAGGGGGGGCAGCTGGCTGACAATCCATCAATCCTTCTCTCTCCAGTGGATCCCTCCCTTCCCCCTGAGCATGTGAAAGAAAGGTGATCATTTTGCATTGGTGAAGGGAGGTGCTGATGGATTGTCTTCTTAATGACTCTTATCTTACATCACAAAGGTCAGCAAGGCTATTTTTAAACCACCAAAGCAAAGAAACTTTGTTTTTTAAATTGATTTGCTATAGTGCCATCCATGTGAGTACTTGGAATGGCATTTTGGAGAGAAAGAAACTGAGATGCCCATATTGATCTTTGGATCACATGGTTTGATTTCTAACTATTCAGATTCATTGCCTTTTAACATTTTACTAATAATACACATAGCAGCCTACCTGTCTTATTAGTTCATTTAGGTCAGATTTGTCCTCAAAGCCCACCTGATTTCCATTTTCCCAAACGATTGCTCCCTGTCCTTAATCATTGCTAATTGCTAATCCCTGTCCCCAAATATATAAGCATTATGAATCCATTCAGGACCCTACCTGTGCTGGAACGTGCTTTTGGTCTGGATTTGCACCCGAACCCAGTAGGTGAACCCCCCAGCAGACTGCTGGGGGGGAAAAGTCCAGAGCCATATTCAGGAACATAGGAAGGGTAGGTGGTGATAGGATGGTGAGCAGAGGAAGAGGCCCCTCCTAACGAGGCCATGCTGCTCCGGGAATGAGAGGATTCCAACTTCATGGTATCGGCCAAAGACACTTGGTATTTAATACACTCCTTCTCCTCTTGCCGGCTGGATCCAGTGGAGCCCGGGGTGGAGATGGAGGGATCTGGAGAAACATCTTTGGGGGGAGTTGGTGGGAAGGTGAAGAGGTGTGGGCTGGAGTGGCCCGCAGACAAAGTAGAAGAGGATGCCGGAGGGTAGACAGAGAGAGGTCCAGGTGAGCTGTGGTGGATGGGGGTCTTGGAGAAGGGGCTCAGGTTCCACGGGGAGGCGCTGTGATGACTTCCCAGAGCCTTACTCCCATCCAGCCAAGGGAGAGAACCATGCAGCAATGGCGGGCGGCACACCTGACCACCTGCTAGGACAGAAGACAAGCAGACCCCAGTTAGTTGCTTTTTCCCACAACTGGGATGAGAAATTGATGCAGGCCCCTCAAGTTCACATCTGTGGACAACCTAAACTCCAAAACACTGACACTTCAAAATCAGCTTCTTTGCTCCCATAGGTGAAAAAGCATTGTCCTCCACCCAACAAATACCTTCACCTTGGAGAGGATCTCACCAAAGTGCAGCATATTTAAGTCCTATTGATTTCAGTTCAGTGAAAAAAGTGCTGTGTTTCATTATTCTGTTGAAATCAATGGGACTTCAAAGTGCTTAATTTTTGCTGTGGCATAGTCCTTGTGCTTTCTCATATGCTGCTCACTGTAACATAGTGAATGATCATGGCTGAACTACAAAATTTGCATTTTTATTTTTCATGTCTGCCGCTTATTTCTTTACTTCCTCCCCTGCAATGCCCTGGGCAGATCAGAAAGTTCAAAAGGCTCTCAGTAGTATCTTCTGGAACAGGAGGCATCACCCAATCAACTAACAATTAAGCTGTCTCTGGGCCTTCTGCAAAAGGCCTATGGTAGTAGAGCCTAGTAGGGACTATCTTCAAGACAGTCACTGAACCAAAGCATTTGTTTAGCTGCACCTGGAAATGTGTAGCCCTAAGTGACCACCTAGTTGGCCTCAATGAGGCCATTTAAGATCAAGAAAACAAAAATGATATCCATGATCTAGCTAAACTCTGGAGCAGCTCTGTTTGGGCATAAAATAGATGGGTATTGACACAATAGCTGAATTGTATACTGGGCCAGTAGGGCTGGCTCAAGACCTCTTGGCACCCAAGATGGCATCTACCCTTACCCAATAATGTGCCAGCCTCTGCTCCTCCCCCTCTCCAATGTTCTAGCTCAGCACTCTCTTCCCCTCCACATTTACTCTACCTGCCTGTCTCCCTGGAAGGAGGACCAGCAGTGGAGGCATGCAGATGGACTGTGATAGGTTCTCCTGACCAATCTACTGCTGTCTCAGACCCCTTCATCTCCTGGATGGGCTAGCCATGTGGGCCAGGGATCCTACCCACTTATTTTTTGGGACAGCCCCCTTAACTACTGCTTTTTGAAGGCCGGAGGGGCAGCATTCCCACTAAGTCACACAGCTCGGAACTTGGTTGACCCAGAAGTCAGCAATGATGTAATGATGTCACTGCCAAATGTCAGGAAGATACTGTCACACCACTGCACAGTCATCAGAGGCTCTGTGCAATGGCACTAATTTTTAAGGAAAACCCTGCTTTGGGGGGGGGGGAGCATGGTTTGGCTAAAATTGGATAGAGTTTTGGATTTCAGAACCCTTCTACCTTTCTCCCCAAATCTGAACTCCTGATTTGCAACTTTAGTACTCCAAAGTTTAATGAATCTCTTATAGGTTTATTAGAGAGCAAAACAGGGGTCAACACCAAAGGCTGAAGAAAACAAAAGAGATCTCTCAGCCTAGTACACAGAAATGATCTGTCAATACAAGTGGCTTGCCAAACATATTTCAGTAAGATTTGCTAGATGAAACAAACAAATCTGTCTTGGGGACAAAGGGTCTTATATTAACACAGATTGGGCCATTTACATAGATCAGTGATCATCCTTTTTATTGTACTAGTTTGTGGTTTTGAATCTCTTGGTTGTGCACTGTACTTTTTAAAATTCCAGTTCTTAGTCCCCTTCTTGAATATGCATCTCAGTTCACATTAATGTATAGAAGATATATCTACACACATACACATGAACATGCGCAAGCACCCACACACAGGAGGCAAGTGGAGAGCAGAAAAAGTATGATTTAAGATCAGGGTGCTATTTGGAAAGGTAACTGACATCCAAAAATCATTTACCTAGAAGAGTCTCACTTCAGTCATGTGGATTTACAGTCAAGTAATGCTTTGAAAATGGGGTGTAAATTGAATTCAAATGCAAGATAGGACTGTAGCTCAATGTAGAGCACCTGCTTTGCATGCAGATCGGCCCAGTTTCAAATCCTGGAAACTCCTCTATTGCTAAGAAAGCCCCCCCCCCCTCAAGTAAAACCGGGAGAGCTACTGCCAGCCAGTATAAGCCATGCTGAGTCGAAAAGACCAAGGAGCTCACTCTGTATCAGGCAACACAACATGTGCAGTCTGGAAAGTTATTTTTCAGGAAGGGTGTGTCAGAATCAGAATCAGTCCCAGGACAACTTTTTAGTACTGATTCTGAATTCATGGTAACTTACTAAAACGAAAGGGAGTAGCTTCTGTTTTGTATGTGTTTTGATTCAGGGTCTAAATGTTTAACCCTAAACCCTATTTCAACCCACCTAACCTAAACATTTACAGGAAGGCAAGTCATATTGATCCCAGGTAAATATGCCGAGGATAGGAATGAACACACAAGCGTGCATACATCCCTACCTTCCATCCTTCACAGTAAAACCCATTTGTTCAGTGGGAGACATACATCAGAGTAAATATGCTCAGGATTTCAGCCGTATTTGGGCATAAGAACAGTCCCAGTCCTGAACATATGCATTCAGAAGTACATCACACTGAGTTAAACAGGACATATATGCTTAGAATTGCCCTTCAAACATGTCACCTTGGGGCTAAAACCCTGCAAGTTCAATTTTAGGGTTCCTTCACATATTTTATTAAGGATATACCTACAATTTTACAAACTGCCCTACAGATTCCTCAATAATGCTACTAACTTTTCAACTGAACCCTGTAGTGATGCCTTATACAATCACTTATTCTACAGGCACTAATAGTTGACAAAGCATATCTCCATACTGTGGAAAGCTTCACCTTCTGGTTGCTGCAGATCTTGTTAAAAGTACCAGAGCAGAATATATAATTTTTTGGTCAGTTGGCAACTCAGCAGGGTCAGAGATTTGCTGCCACACAGCGCAGCACTATGCATGTTAACATAGAATCAAGTCTCCTTACATTCAAGGGATTTGCTCCAGAATAAGTGCACCTAGGATTGAGACCTTGGCCCCAGACCCCTGGCCTGATCCTGCATAATCTATGAAACAGCCCTTACTCTCACCTACCTCTGTATAAAGACTGCAAACCTGTGCACACTTACTGGGGAAGCAGGTAACTTTCTAGTGAACTAACTATAGGATCAGCCCACTAAGCGTTTGAATTGAAGAGAAAATGCAGCTAACCTGCCAACAAGCCAAATTCAACACCTTCGCCCTGACCTAAGCTGCATAGACTGATCAGATTCTCTCTTCCTGCACACTCTGCTTCTCCCCCCCCCCCAATCCTCATTAATGGGACTTCCCCAATCAACCCTGCATGGCTTCTTAAACCAGGAGGCCAGGTGAAATGGACAAAACCTCATGAGCAAGAGGACTCACTCCAAGTAGTATTCCCTGTTTTGTAGAAAACATTTGGCTACAACTCAGTTTTTTAAAAGGAGGGGCTGCCCAGTCCACCACCCAGCCAGGCCAGGCCAGGCCAGGCCAGGGTCTTTGCTGTAAATCCTACTTTAAACTACAGTGGTTAGACATGCTTCATCTTAACATGCTGGTGTTTGTCTCCCAAAACTCACATGTGTAAGTGGGCTACATCAGGGAAGTAAGTAGGATTTTGACTCCAAGTTTAAGGGCGTGATTCTAGGTAGATTTACCCTAAAGTAAGATCCACAAAGTTTTTTGGGTTTTGCTCCCAAGTGAGCATGTATAGGATTGTAGTATTCATGCTTACCAAGAAACAAGTCACATTAGTAAGGCTTGATTCTCAGTAAACATACTTAGACTAACCCTCCATATCTGTTGACTCAAAAATAAGGTGAATGAGTTTAAAGGGATATTTGATTCTAGAGAGGGTAATACTGAGGTTTACAG
This sequence comes from Tiliqua scincoides, assembly GCF_035046505.1. Taxonomy (NCBI): domain Eukaryota; kingdom Metazoa; phylum Chordata; class Lepidosauria; order Squamata; family Scincidae; genus Tiliqua; species Tiliqua scincoides. Next base: position 32,554,108 of record NC_089827.1, on the reverse strand, counting down.
CCTTGCTTCCCAGAAAGTATACTGTGCAATCAGAGAGGTTAGGCATGTTTCCTCAGAAGTAAGCCTATTGAATTTTGTGGGACTTAGTCCCAAGTAATAGAATTTCCTCTCTGAGGTGATGTTCTCCAGAAACCAAGGACTGAAGCTTTAAGATTACACTGACAGTGGGATCCTAACCATGTTTACTCAGAAGCAGTTAGCTCAGTGACTTTTGCTCTCAGGTCAGTATGGGTTGGACTACAGCCTAATTCCAGCTGAACTCCGTTTTAAACTTAGATCTGTATGGCTAAAGGTTTTGTCTCTGGTGAGTAAGATAGAATTACAACCTAAGTCTTACTTAACACAATGGATTTACTTCTGAGTAGGGTAAATAACACCATTTCAAACACCTCTGTGTAGGACTGAACTGCTGGACACACAGACACATCCTGAGGAACTGGAACTAATTGCGTTAAATTCAAATACTTTGGGGCTTTAATTTCAAATAAAGGTGGAATTAAGGATCAGCATGGTAAAGCCATTTGCTAGAGTGTCGCAGCACGACAGAAAGGTGACGATCCTTTTCTCCTGGTCTCTGGGCACATTCTCAGAAACACAAACCTTCAACTTTTAAGCTCTGCAACTTTCAAGCTCTTTTCTTAAGAGCTCTGCAAAAGAACTGCGAGCCCATGCCAGGTTTCTTGAGTTGGTATCATTAAGCCTCAGACTGCCTGATCCCCAGGCGGCTGCCGTCCTGGCACGCTTACTTGGAAGTAAGCCCTGCCACACTCCCTGAGACTCACAATCACAGGCTCGGGCTGCCGTGTTCGATGGCCTCGACACTTTTCCCAGTTCGAACCCTCCTGTTGCTAACAGGTTGGCACTTCACACATCAGGGCTAAAACGAAAGTGCACTGAAATCAGCGAAGCTTCTCTAGAAGTAAATGTACTCCGGACTGAGTTGGAATGAGACATTTCTCCGAGTTCCAGAGTGACTTAATTCCTCCAAATAAATGTGCTGCCGATTAAGGACCAACAACCCGAGCCTGACCAGGTCTACTCAGAAGTCAGTTCAATATACTGGCTTCTTCGTTAACAATATTTATTCCTTGGATTCCAGCTTAAAGAGGGGAACGTTTTATTTGAATGGGTTTGTGGACTGGGCAGTCTAGCCTGAGGAGTGAACATGGCAGAAACTGGGACTTTTTAAATCCATCCACGTAACATGTTGACTAACATTGCCGATTATCCAGAAGTCAGAATATACAGGAGATGTAAGCAGAAGATTAGATAGACAGATAGATGTTACCAACTCGCAAATAGAATAATCTCAATTCACATTTATCACCAGTAAGGAACATCCTCGCTCACCAAATTTGACCGGGCTGGGTTGTGAACCCAGGTGTCCGAGAAAGGCTGAACTGGTGCTTTCTTCACACGTGACACTGAAAAGCCCCCCAGAGCCCCTCTCGCGCTATTTCTGCCACAGATGACGAAGGGTAGGAAGGGACCCATTTTTCAAATCCAGTCTGCATTTTGAAACAACCATGGAAAACGCTTTTGGGCAGGAAGTCCAAGAGTCAGCCCTCGTCAAGAGAGATCAAACGGATTGCCTCGCAGACCAGAGCAGGAAGGAGAAGGGTTAACAGTATTTCGGTGGGCAAGAGGCGATTATTAATCGGATTAATCGTGTTTACTCAACCCACTCAACCTGCTCTGTGTGTGGACAAGGACTGCCCTTTCAGCCACCTCTGCTTGCGGGAGTGCCTGCTGCCCCCATCCCTTTATTTCTCCGTTTGGGCAACTCAAGGGGGCGCTGAAAAATAAAAGGCCGAAGGGTTTAAAAGCGAGTTTTCTCTCTATTTTATTTCAGAGAGAGGATCTCCTTCCAGTCTGTCATGCGCTTGCTGCCCGCCTGTCCACCTGCATTTCTGTTTAGTGCCTTTTCTATCTACGTGCCCTGCCTTTTCCTGGCGATTTTTGAACAAATCTTCTGGGAAGCATAAAAATCCCAGCGACAGGGAAACTCTTTGGGAAGGTGGGCGAGATTTCGAAGCGCCCTGAAACCTTCCCAAACCCTGCCCTGAAACACTTTGAGTGCTCCTTCTGTTTCCACAAGAAGTATGCTTGAGACTGAATAAAAACAAGCCCCCTTGAACTCCGTGAGATCTACTTGGGAGTAAATAGACACGAGATCGGGCTGCACCCCTGCAATCTGAAGCAGACTTTCTTGGAAGTAAGCTCCATTAAACGCAGTAGGCCTTACTTCAAAGTTAACCCGCGTCAAATCCTGCTGCACTGCACTTGGAAAAGTGACTACACTTTCTCCAGCTTAAGGAAGATTTCTGGGTCACTTGAAAACTGCCAGACCACAAGATCCTGGCAGGGGTACCATCCTATCCACACTTTCCTGGGAGTAAGCCCCATTGACTCTAATGGAACTTACTTCTGAGCAGGCACGCCTAGGCTTGGGCTCTCGGTCTTCTTGTCTTGGTCCTGCGAGTATTCAGCCTCGCATCATGCATGCTAATGGGACACCGTCCCAAGGAGACAATCAGATCACTTATTCTCCTTGACAGCTTTAATTCTGACTTCTCAGGCCGCAGGCAAAGGCATTACGCCGCTTTTTGCCCAGTTACGCTTTAGACTGGGTGCCTTTGGGGGGTCCCTGTTGTCCAATTTGCCCCGTTTCTTCTCCCTAAAGTTAATCGAGCCTTCTCAGAACTGCTGTTGAAAGAGTCTCTCGTTATTATTTTTATTATTAACTACAGCCAGAAGGAATCTAAGGGGGGGGGGTTGCTAACTGGTTAAATCTGTGCGGGAATGAAGTTTGGGAGCTGAGTGGTTGCGGACCCCTCGCCTCATTTCCTGGGATGTACGGCCCACTGAGCTCAATAAGAATTACTTCCGCGTAAATGTGTTTTGCACCGTGAACGTAAATTCTCTCTCCACGTCGGATTTGTGGTTCGAGGGCGCAGTAATTCAGTGGAGGGTTTGAATTACAGCCCCGGTCCAGTCGTGTTCGAAATCCCATTGATTGCAAGTGGGAGAGCTGTGCAACCCACTCCTAGGCACGTTTACTCTGAAACAAGTCCCATCACGCTCTATGGGACCTGCTCCCAGGCTCATAGGTGCGGGCTTTACAGCAAGCGCTTCGCCATTCTGTTGGAAACTATGAGGATTCCCCCCCCCCGGAAGTGCTTAACTTCCAGTGGATCGTGCCCTTTCTATTGCCCTCCTTCTTACTCTAGTGCAGCGCCCGTTAAGCCAACTGCAAGGAAATTTGGAAGCCTGTGGTCATGGAGCCCAGTCCTTGGGCTTACTCTGATGCAAGTAGGCTCAAACTGGCAGCCAAACAGCACAAGCCTCTGCAGATCTACTCAGAAGTCCCACTGCGGGCTTACTCCCAGGAAAGCGTGCATGGGATCGCAGCTTTTAATTTCGCCTTGATTTCGAAGACAGCGCCCTGCAAGTCAGTAGGACTATCGCAATAAAGCCTGCCACAGGGACGCTCCGCCTAAGAGTCCCGAGCACACGTTTACACGAAAGGAAGCGCCCCCGGTTGCAGTGAGCTCTCAAGAGCCCCCGGAGAGTTTCTTTTGCTGCTTCCAAGGGCTCCTGGAGCCGCTGGCTGGGGGGGACGCGGCTCCGGGGCGAGGAGAGGCTTCCTTCCGAGTAAACGAGCCGGGGGGGGTGGCTGCGAGAGCCTTCGCCCGGCCCGGCTCCTTGGGGATCAGACCTTCTCAGAAGCGTCTGCGGCTGATGGATGGCCCGGGCTGGAAAGCGCTCCGTGGAGTGTGCGGGGCTGGCGGCCGGGGGACGGGCACTCACCGTGATGGGCCGGGGGGTAGCGCTGCACCGTCGCCCGCACCGAGTTGCTGTAGTAGGAGGGCACGTGGCTGCCCTGCCCGTCGATGTTGAAAAGTACATCCACTTCCTCGGCCAGAGGGTACTGCGCGGGGTCCATGTAGGAATGGCCCAGGCCGGGGTGGTGGGAGTCCGGGTGCTGCCCGTTCAGGACGGCCGGGTGGTGGTGGCTGACCCAGCGGGGCTGGTCCGTGCTCACTTCCATGCTGGAGGGCGCTGGGGGCTCCGGCGGTGGCTCTGGCGGGATCCTGGCGCCCCTGCGCCGGGGGCAGCGCGAGAGGCAGGCCGGGGAGAGGAGAGGGAGCGCTCCGGCGCCTGCCTAGGTGCGGGGACAGCTGCTGGAGGCCCCTCTTGCAGGAGCGGCTCCCATGCGGGGCGGGAGAAGGCTCCCAGCGCGTCCTCGGATCACCTGCAGGGGGGAGAAGGAAGAGAGGCGAGCGGGGCGGGGAGGGGGAGAAAGCGAAGAACTCGGTTAACAGCCGCACTGGACACCCGCGCTTCTGCCGCGCGTGGAGCCCTCTCTCCGGAGGGACTCAGCCAGCCCAGGAGAGCGCTCCGCTCTCGCCCTCTTTCTCTTTCGGTCTCTGCAGAGGGATGGAGGAGCGCGCAGAGCCGCCGGCCTACTGAAGGCTGCAGCTGCTTGCCTACCGGTGTGTCGCCCCCCCTCCCCCGGTCAGTTTCACCTAAGGAAGAGGAGTTGTTAGGGCTTGAGCGCTCCCTCCCTCCCTCCCTCCCTCCCACGGCCAGCTCAAGGGGGCTGTGGCTGCCCCCGGAGTCAGTCCTGGGGCTGCTTCATCACCGGGGATGGACGCCACTTCTCGGGAAAGACACAGAGCACTTTTCCAACCCAAAAGAGCAGCGGGAGCTGGGGAAGGACGGGGGAGCCCAGGGGAAGCAGGCAGAGCTGGAAAGGTCGCCTGCCCAGAGGACCCAGGGGAGAACCGGCCCGGCCCAGATGCTGCTCCCTGTTCCCCCCACCTCTGCTCTCGCGCTCTCTCTCTCTCTCTCTCTCTCTCTGCGTCGCCGTCTTTTTTTTTTTAAAGGGAAGGCATTCTTCTTGCCGAGAGAACCAGGATGGCGCCAGCCGGCTCAGTGCTCACAGACAGCTGTGGCGAGACACAACTTAAGGAGGTTCCACTGTCATCGGCGGCCGGGGGAGGAGCCTGTCATTGAGCAAGGAGGGCGCGGGGCGGCGGGGGAGAAAAGGAAACTAACTGTTGCTGTTTCACCCCGCGCCGCCGCCACCCCCCGCGAAAGCTCCGCCCCGGCCCATCTCTGACCAAAAAGGCGAGGGCTGACTATTCCGGGCGGAGAAACTTTCTCCAGGATCGCAGAAAGATCAGCCCCGTTCCTTCCCCTCCTTTCCTGCTCCGTCTCCCAACACACACACACACACACACACACACACACACACAGGCATGGATTAGTGGGTGACCATTTCAGAGGAGGGAATGGAAGCCTCTAACATGAGGACACAGACCTGGAGTTAAGTTTAGAGCATGAGTTCTACACCTGCTAGTACATTTATCTCTGAGTGGATGGGGTGGGTGGGTTTAAAGCTATTAAAAACCTGTTGGGGAAGGTTGGACTTAACCAGAGCCAGGCAGCACTACTGTGTCTGGTCAAGGGGGGGGGGGGAGACATCTTAAAAAGGTTTGACAAGACCCCAGTTTGCATTCACGTTCTACTGAGAGTTAAAAGGGGCAAACCCGTGTAATGGACATCCCCCCAAACGAGGAACATGTGAACATGATCCAGGTCGTGGCCACCTTGCTTGTAGAAAGAGAGAACCCTTTTTTAAGTGACCTGCGCAGCCACTTGTGAATACACTTTTCACGTCTCAAACTCTTTCCCCCCCCCCCCCCCATAAAAATCATCCATCCGGCCCCACGCTGCCCTTATTCCCTGCTCAGTCTCGGGTCCGCAGGCTTCTGAAAAGTGGTGGTGGGGGGTAATGGGAAGAGACGTAGGGACACTCTGGGAGCCAATCAAGATGCCGCGAGAGCCGTCTCCTTGCCAAAGCCTGCAGCGATTGGCTGCTCGCCTCGCATTCGAACTTTGACTGCTCTCTCCAAGTTCTCTCCATTGAGCCATTGCATCCTCTAGTGGTTCGTTCAGAGGTAAGAAACGGAGCAGGGAGACCTTTGCTCTGCTTTTTTGCAAGTACGCAACAAGTTGGATTGTGCTCCTTCCATCACCCCATCACACCCCTTGATTCAGCATCGCCCCCTCCCCCAGTTCACGAGAGAAAGACTCGGATTATTTTACTCCAAACTGACCTTCAACTACACTGGCTGTACATTTGGGGGAGAAAAAAACAAAAATACTTTCCCTCTAAAACTGAAATCAGTACGCTCCAATCACCATAGTGACTGAGGAGTACTTGGGTTCGGGAGTGCTGTGCAGCCCGATTTGTCGCTCAGCAGTGAAGCTTCCCTGCGTGCACCTTCCACAAGTGTGCCTAGCCACACTGATGTGCAAGGAGCACCGGAGGTATTTCCACATCAACGTTAATGACCAGCCAGGCGCCCCAAGTGCCTCGGCTCAATTAACTTGTGGATCGGGTTTATGGCTCCCTTTCCCTTCCCTCATTAATAGCTCTGCATCTCGATCCTGATCAGGAAGGTGGGGGGAGGGGGGTTAATGCGTAACTCAACACCTCCGCGACAACGGACCCAAAGAAAAATGCCAGCGAATCTCAGCAGATATTCCCCCTCCCCCTTGATCGCAGATATCGATCATTCTCAGGCTCGGATCGCGGAGGCCAGGACGCTTTTGCAGGCAGACATGCGCAATCCGAGATCCACTTACTTGGGAATCAGCCCCCTTGGGGGGGGGGGGGCTTTGCCATAAGTTTAAGTACTGCAACCCTTATAGGAAGCGAAATCCCTGTGAAAAATAGGGATTTTTCACTCTTGGTGCACTCTTTAAATGGGGTTGGATCTTGCCAGTCCCAAGGCTTCTACCACCACACTCTTTGTGGTGTCCTTTTTCCCTGCTAAAAGATCACGTATCGATTAAATAAATTAAATCGCGTATTGATTAAGCACGTGATTGCGAAAGTTCTCGTCCTAACTAGAAACTGGCTTCTGGAACCATTATGAGCCCAGACCACAACTGGCTTTGAAGGAAGCTTGCTAACAAGCGGGGAACGTCACCGCCCCTAAACACAAGGTCTAGTGATGCACGACGAATAGCAATGGGTGAATTAAGCAATCTCACTGCAAAACATGGACCCCCACCGCAAGAACCAGGGAATACCAGTCGCGATATGTACGGAGTATAAGGAATCGATTAATCGCGGCTCCCTGTTTTATTTCTCCAAAAGCCATCACAAGTAACTACTCAAGTCTTCGGGGAAACCCATGTATGCCTTGACAGATCTACATTAAATAGATTTAATCGATTTAAAAAAAAACAACGATTATGAAATACTTGATCCTTGGGTACCTCTACTTAAAGAAGTATCCCAGGCATAAGTCTGAAGTAATGAGCTGGAGAGTTTGAATTAATTAGGCTGCAATCCGATTTACCACGGAATAGGTCCCAGTGGACACTGTTGAACTTACGTCTGAGTAAACATGTAATGGACTGCGCAGCAGTAGGAGGAAAAAATGCGTGCCTGTCACCCTATTGACAGTCACTCGGTGTGACCTTGTTTTGTCTGCTGGGCAGTTTCTTTGCAAAGTCCGCTGCCAGAAGTTTAACTTTAAGGTGCCAGGAGAGTCTTGCTGCTTTTTCCGCAGTCAACTAAGGGCGCAATCCTAACCCCTTATACCAGCACTGACATAAGGGCAATGCAGCTCTGAGGTAAGGGAACAAACATTCCCTTACTTTGAGGAGGCCTCCGTGAGTGACACCCAACTGCAGCATGCAGCACATACCCCATTGGCACCACTATGCCAGTGCTGGAAAGTGCTGCTGCCCACCCCTTGGAAACACTGTGTTAAACTGGGTCTTCGAAGCAAGCCTTGCAGTAGCAGTTAGTTGCCAGACCCAGCGTGGTGCAGGGTGATGTACTGGTTAGCATGTGGGGTTTCAACCTGGGAAACCAGGGTCTGTCTGATCACTACCGGCCCTGAACCTCATTCAGTGACCTAGGGCCAGGAACTGTCTCTTGGCCTAACCTACCTCGCAGGGTTGTTGTGGGTAAGCTCTAAATACTTGGAGAAAGAGGCAAAATGCGATTTTTAAAAAGGGGAGAGAGAGGTTCTGTAAGACAGCAGTGACAAAGATCAAGTTCGAACTCAGGGATTCATAAACCAGGAGGAGACATTTCCCCAGGAGGAGACGTCGTAGGACGGAGTCTGGGTCTGGGGGGGGGGGGGCCTTCTTCCTTCCAAGTAGGTCTTCTCTCCATCCTTAGTCTTTCTTTCTGGATTGACAGGTTATAATTGGGAGACGTGACTCGAGGTTGCTCTCCTGATGGCGCCTTCCCTGGCCAGCCTGGCCGACGCCACTGGGCGCGGACGTCACGGAGCGAGCTCAGGCTGCAATCCTATCCACCTGGAAGCAAGCCCCACTGACTATAATGGGACTTACTTCTTAGGAGACATGTGTAGAATTGGGCTCTCAGTTCCCTCCTGCAGGCCCAGAGAAGGCACTTTGGATGCGGTTGAAAGGATGGACAGGATCCTAAAAGGCACGCACTGGGAAATCAGGCTGCCGCCCTGCGCATTCTCACCTGGGAGTACATCTAAGGGGCTCACTTCTCTACGTACATGCGCAGGATTAGGCGCTCCGACTTTCTTTTTAAAAAAGAAGCCTGCCTAAAAACGCTACATTTGATACCAGGGCACTCTGCACATGCCCAGAAGGAGGAGGCAATCTGGAGAACGCATAGAAGGGAAACGGACCAGATGGCCAGGAATGTTCTTTTCCGATCTGCTTTTTCAAATACAAGTAACAGCATAAGTGTGTGGAAGCAGGAGAAGTCAAATCAATCCCAAATAAATGTACTGGTAGTTAAATTTTACACAGCTTGGCATGTGGCTAGGCAGGTAATCCTTCTGTGGCATGCAGGCAGACCAAAAGTGGTTTTTTAAGAATCCCAAAACAGGGGAATTTGCTGCGCAAACTGTCCTTTAAAGTGGCTGATTTCAGTGGGACTGCTGACGACTGAATGATTCAAAATCCAGCCATCCTATAAGGAAAAGCCCAAGCCTATGCCTGTTTCCTTCGAAGTAAGTCCTACTAAATTCAATGAGAATTCCTAAATTCCAGGTAAATTTGCACGGATCTGTAGAATGAAGACCAAATCCGTGGACGGGCCCAGGTGACTTCCCAACTGTTTCAACGCGATGTGAACACAACTGCCCCCCTTCAGGGGAAACTCCACAACATGTAAACTAAATTAAATTCGAATTGAATTTCTTAATCTCCTCCAGGATACTCCAGAATAAATGAATAATTGGACACGGTTGGAGGAAGTCTGCTTAGTTTGAACGCTTTCCGGAGCAGAGAGGGGTTACTCTTTCCATACTTAGCGAGCAAAATAGGGAGGCAGCAGAAATCGACAACTTTACTCGGAAGTAAATTTTTACCCACTTCAGAGGAATTGACTGCCAGGTAAGCGTGCACAGGACTGCAGCCTTAGAGCGGATTACTCACAGCCCCCCTCTTCAATTCAGAAATGAAGACTTTGCCAAGCCCTCCCTGGCTCCAAGGGAAATTCCCTTCTCTGCAGGGGCATTTTCTCTTACTCAGAAGACACAACCACAACTTCTCCAAAAGAGCCTCTTGTTCTTGTGGGCTCCAATGCGATGTTAATGACTTTGGGCCCAATCCTATCCAATTTTCCAGCGCCAGTGCAGCCGTGCCAAGTGGGGTGTACGCCGCATCCCTTGGTAGGGAGGCAGTCACGGAGGCCTCCTCAAGGTATGGAAGCATTTGTTCCCTTACCTTTCCCTGCACCGGTGCTGGAAAGTTGGATAGGGTTGGGCCCTTGAACAAACTCCCCACCACCACCTGGGATCGCGCACGTTCAACTCTAGGGCTTCTTTCGAGTCGGACGGGATGGCTTGCCTTCATCGCCCTGGTATGGTTGCCACCTGGTGGGTGCTTACTCAAAAGTAAGTCTCGCAGTATTCCATGAGTTTTCCTCCCACCTAAGGAGCGTCCTACAGGACTGCAGATTTGCTTAGTGGGACATGGGAATGCCGGCCTAGGCACAGTGACTTGGAAGGGAGACCAACCAGTCGAACAAACTGGCGCGTGGTATGTGTAGGCTCGGGCTGCAATCCCCAGGTCGCTGGCTGGAGCAGGTGGAGGCTGCGTGCAGGAGCAGGAACGATGAGGAGGCTCGACGCCTGCTTTTCTTTCTCGGCGTGGATTGCAAGGAGCTCCCCTCCCTCTCTTCCCGCGGTGCCTCCAGCCAAAGCCGCCCTCCCGTCCTTCGCCAACAAAGGGCGAGAGCCCTCTCCCTGCGGGCAGGCGGGCAGACAAGCTTCCCCGGCAGCCGCCTGCTCTGACGCTCAGCTGGAAAAGATCTACAAAGAGGGGCCGTGATCCCAGGCACACGCCCCTCACCTTCAAATCGAATTAAACGCCCCCCTTTCTCCCCCCCCCCCGCGCAGGAGCGCCGCCTGTCTCCCCCTCCCCCATCCCACCGGTTGTTTTGCTAATTGCTCCCACAATGGGCTCCTATCAGGGCAAAACTGTCAATTAAAGCCCCTGCTGGCGGAGGGGGGAGCCCGGGAGGGGGCGGAGGGAGAGCCGCCAGCTCGGCTTTCCAGCTGGCAGAGAAGAAGGAGCGGGACGCTCGCCTAAGCTGAGCGGCTTCGGGTGTCAAAGCCCGAGCCTGCGCACGCCTACTCAGAAGTAAGTCCCATTGTGGTCAATGGGGCTTCCTCCTGGGAAAGTGTGGATAGGATTGCTGCCTCACAGCCCAATCCTATCCTCACTTTCCTGGGAGTAAGCCCCATTGACTGTAATAGCATTACTTCTGAGTAGATACGCATAAGGTTGGACTGTCAGTCCCCGGGCGTGGAATGCAGTCGTGGGGAAGGGAACTGGGCTTGAGTCCCTGGATCAAGACCCCCGCTCAGCGGGGCTTTAGCCTCGATCCGGCACGAAGGCATGACATCTTCTGAACGGGATCTCCTTGCCTCGGGACAAAGGGATGTCATTCCGAAAGATGCATTCGGGCCAAAGCTGCCTAGCGGCCTTACTCCCGAGTAAACACGCACAGGCTCACACGCCACGACCTTTCCCCGTTTAGGACTCCATCTCCAGAAGGTTTCCACTGACTTAAGGGCGCCTGGACTGCCTAACATGTTTGGAAGCAGTACGGATTTAAGCAGGCATTGGCAAGCGCTGTGGCTGAGCTGGTCTTGGGCCTCAAGGTATTATGAGCATCAAGATGTGATCATAAAAGCTGTGACCTTTTGAACGCTTACACGAGAGTATGCAAGCCAGCCTCACTGCATTAGAGGGGCCTTAGGAAGCACGGGTAGGATTGGGGCTGCCCGCGAACTGACTTGGAAGAAAAGAGTCCCCCTTTAGCACATAAACCACATCCTGATCCTGAGAACAAACTGAGAACCCTTCCATCCCTTCCAGCTGTGCTCTACTCAAGAGCTGAGGTGGTGTTTGGTTGAGGAGAGCAAGGACCAGTCTCGCCTCGGCTTATTCTAAGCGGATCGCCCACGTTTCGAAAGGAAGGAGGTTAAACCTTCTGTCCCCTACAACTTCCTAGCCAAGCTATTCTCAGAGATTCAGGAGACCACAGGAAGACCACCACTCCCTGCAGGCCTCGTTTGGCATCATAGACATGGAGATCTATCTCCTAAGATGTTGAGATAGAAACCTACATGACGCGCCAGGTCAAGGAAAAGGAGGGTCGCCCTTCTTACCCCCACAACTTAGCCCAATCCTCGCACCAGGTCAAGAGTCGCCAATCAGTTCGCCCCTTAAAGGGGGTTCTTCACTTTCTTTTCTTTTTAAAGAGTAGTATGCCCTTATTTTAAATATTTACATTCCTCCTTTCCAGTGGGAGGTGCCCAAGGTGTCTTACAGTATTTTTTTTTTCTTTCGCCTTCATAGAAGTTCCTTTTTAGGGTCCATCTTTATATTTTGAAGTAAAAATGGCAAAAGAAAAAGGATTTTTTCTGTCCTGGTGCGCTAGTCATGTTTGAGAAGGGGCGAGGTTTGGGGGGTTGAGAGGTTGCGAGGAGGTACGATCCAGAACAATTGAGATGAACGAGAGTTTTGCTGTCAATAGTATGGAGTTAAAAGTCACCGTCCCTTAGTAGCCAAGACTTTGGCTTGGTAGCTGCTTCATATACATTGGAAGAGCCTGGGTGTAATCCTGATCCATTTAAATCAATCCTTTAATCACTGGCTGAATCCGGATAATACACTCTGTGTGTATGTGAGTGGGCGGAGGGGGGAGAGAAGGGCGGTTCGGGTCCTACCTAGACCTGCCGGATTGTACTCCGACTTCATGAGTCCAGAATCATGAACTGGGAGGCACCTAACAACCAGGAGTGGTCTACTCGTTAACGTCCCTGAAATGTTTCTGCTACTCAGTAGGTCCGAAGCGTGGATCCCGCCCGGATTACGTGGACCTTAAAGGCACGTTTATGGCCTGAGTTGCAAAAAGAGCGAATTCTCAAGGAGGAGGAAGGGGAACCACCAGAGCCCCGGAAAGCGAGCAGACCAGCAGGGCGGGAGGAGAGCGCGGTCCCGTCTGCTCAGGGCAGGGGAGCAGGAACCTGCCTTGTGCAGCATTCGCCCATCGAGCCCAGTTCTGCCCACCGTGCGGGGCAGGGGCTCCTAGGCCGCGGTTAGTCCCTCATCCTTGAGGTTCCACCCCGGAGTTCCTGCCGCTGCGGCTTGCTCCGGTGCAGGGCTCTATCGTGTCCGCCGCGATGGCTGGCACCTGGTCTGAATTTCTCTGTCTCGGGTCTGGGGGAGAGGCGGACCCCCCCCCCCGCTTGCTCCCCCGCCCAGCCCTTTTAGGCTCGGCACAATTGACTGCCAGAGGATTATGTTACGCTTGCCGGGCTGGGACTTTACAGGGAAGGAGCGCGGCACAGGTAAAGCTGTGTCAACAGCCCCGGGCTACGCACGGGAGGGTTACCGAGGGGACACGGCCCAGGGCAGGGATCTGAAGGCTCCTCTCCCCTCTCCCAAGCTGGGCGGGAGGAAGGAGAGCAGCTGGCGAAGGGCACAAAGAGCAGGGCGCCCGTCTTGGCCGCAGACAACAGGAGGGACCCACGTCCCTGAAACGCGCCAGCCCCGATCCTCGGCGGACGCAAAGGAGGCGGGGGGGCACAAAGGACAACGCAGGGGAAGGGAAGGCCCTCCAAGGACTCGCGAACGCCCCCGGGGCCCTTGGAGCCAGATCCCTTGGGCGAAACTGCTCCCGTCCCGCCTCTGACCACGCAGCACTCCCGGGTTTCGCGCTGGGCTTTAGTCAGGTTCGCTTTCTAAAGAGCAACTTTCCTCCATAAAATTCCTAAAGCAGATTCCAGGCCACGGCTGCACGTGTGGAAACGTCCATTGAGTTCTATGGGAGAGACTGAAGCACGTGGTCAGCTGAATTCAATGGGAGACTCTGGCAGTCTTCGGGGGCATAAACGAGGGGGCGGGATAGATTGCTCGCTCTCTCTCTCTCTCTCTCTCACACACACGGTATATTTGAATTTCCCCCCTTTGCCCATCTCACTTCTTTCCTCTAAAACGTCTTCCCAGCCTCCTCCTCCTCCTCCTCCTCCTCCTCCTCCCCCCCCCCCACTGATTCATCTTTCTTCCAAGGTGGAAGGGAGGGGGAGGAAGCCACCTCTCCTACGAGTCAGACTGGAAATTCGTGTGTACTGACGGGAGGGAGAAATACCTCCACCACCAGATCGTATTGATTCTGGTTCTCTCTCCTCCCCGCCCCCCCACCAGGTCCCTTCTCAAGATCCTCCAGACTGGGAGTCGTCGGGGGAACGGAAAGGACAGGGGGCGGGGAAGGTCTTGCTCGGATTCTTAGAAATGAAATTGAAAGGAACGAAGAGAAGGTGAATTTTTTTTTTGGGGGGGGAGGTGCGATGGCCAGTGAGTAGGGACTTCGGTAAAGGTGCTCCCCCCCCCCGCCCTCTGAACACGTGTTTCCCTCTTCTGAAGTTGGAAAGAGAAGGGCTCTTGTGGAAAAAGTCCGCAGAAGTTTCCGAAGGAGAAAAGGCCCAACCGGCTCCCCCAGACCTGGGGGCGAGCCTTCCCCCGCCAACACTCCCGGAGAGAAGCTGTTCATTGGGGGGGGGGGGAGCGGGAAAGGGACAGCCAGCTTGGCGACGAGTCACGCGTTGCGATTGCGTTGGGTCAACCTCCCCCCCATCCTGCTCCGGGCTCCGAACTGCACAGCACATCCCCCTCCCCCACCCCGCTGCAAGGCTGCAACGACCAGGTCCATTTCACGTCCCCAGTTCGACTCTCCAGTACAGAAAATGTCCGCGGATCGCCAGAGATTCCGCGGTAAAGAGAGAGGGATTGGGGAGACAGCAGATCTCCCCCCCCACACACACACACACACGCTCACGACTCAGAGTCCAGCAGGATCCTTGCATTTGCACACGCCAGCCTCACAGATCCTCGCAAACGCCTGCAAAGAACCAACCGGCGCTCTGGTCCCCCAACTTCTGAACACTCGCGCTTGACCCAGAGCCAGTCCGCCCTCTGCTGTGCGGGACGGGGGAGGGGTCTTCTAAATGTTGTGTAGAAAACTAGTACTAGAAAACAAAATCTCTCTCTCACACACACACACAGAGAGAGAGAGAGAGAGAGAGAGAGAGAGAGAGAGAGAGAGAGATGGAATTCCTCAGGAGATTGTGAGCCCAATTTTCAGCCTGTCTACTCAGAAGTAAGTCTCATTATAGTCAATGGGGCTTACTCCCAGATAAGTGTGGATAGTGTTGTAAGTCCCAGTGATCCCAAGAGGGACTTACTTCTGAACAAACCTGGACTGTTGGAAAGGTGCAGTTCTGTTAGGAAATTCCTTGTGTGTGTGTAACAGTTTAAGTATTTATTAAAACTGATAGGCCATGGGGGGAGGCATCCTGGTTCCTCTGTCTCCACATATACGACAGGAGCCCCTCTTTCTGTCGATATTAGATGGTATAGAAAAGTAAAGACAACAAATTCTTTTTTAAATGCTGTGGTTTGGGAGAGATTATTAAAAAAATTGAATGAATCCGAGAACAAGCCTGTGACCCTGCCTATGAACTGCAACCTTATTGGCCCCCTTTATAAACCAGTTCTCTGTGAGACAAAGTTGGAAGGGTTTGATGGTGCCAATCAAAATGACACCTTTAAAACAAGCTCTCCCCCCCCCACACACACACACACCCGTCTAGCCATTTCTTTCCGCACCCTTTTGATATTCCTTCCTCCTCTCTAGAGGGTAAATACCTAGAGATAGAAAGATGATGTCAGGAAAGATCTGCAATATCAAATGTGAAGTTAGAAGATCATTGAACTAAGAAATGAAACTTGGCCTGATTTTATGACAATGAAGGTCCTTTTTCATGACGTGTAGTTATGTGCGTGTGTGCGCACGCGCGTGTCTATCTATCTATCTATCCGCGGTGCTGCTCGGCTGCCCCAACTTACCAAGGAGTTCAAACGTGGTTGTGTCTTCTGCTGTCAGAACTGTCTTGTCAGGAGAGGAAGATAAAAAATCAAAAGAAGGTGGTGATACCACCGAGAAGCCGGTCATAGAACTAAACAGATACCCACGAGGCTGGCCTGCCTTCTTTCTGCAGCCTGGGGAAGAATCTACATATTTTTCTTGTTAAAAGGAAACATTCTTGAATAATAATAATTTTTTTTTAAAGCCCAGTGCAACCTACTTCCTCTGAAAGGAATGTGGGAGAATGAGGGAGGCCATTAGCGAGCTCTCGCTTCAGCAGGAGCTGCCTGATTACACGTGTGTAGTTGCGAGTTGGTTGGTTGCAGTTGCGAAAGCCCCCGCCCAGTTGCTTTAGAAATGAGAAAGCCGCCATGAAGTGAGTACAGTATGAGGGTTAACCAAGGGAAAGACAATGCCTGCCATGTAGATGCTTCAATTGCGCGCGTTCCTGGCCAGCCTCAGCCCCAGTCTCCACATGGAGATCAAAATATTCGTTCAGGGTTACCGTACAGAGAAATTTAAAGCACCGTATCAGTGCAACCGGCTATGGACCTCGATCTCTGCCTGTTTGCAAAGGCCCCAGCGCCAGAACCAGCAGACCTCAACTCTAATTCACTGGGATTTCTTGACTGACTTCTCCTACCTCGGATTAAACACATCTGACTTCATATCACTCACATGGCAGCAATATCTGAAAGGCACCCACTGCGCCCCTGGTCCCCTGGCTCGGTGCTGGCCAGGATAGCGACCCACAACCCAGAGAATGGATCCAGAAGAAGAGGCTTGCTACGGAGAGGTGGAGTGATGCCTCCGTAAACACGAAGACATTTCATCTTCTGAAGATCACCCCCCCCCCCATGTATTTCTTGCAAGGGCTTTGTTGTCTCACTGCTGTGCTCTTTCTCTGCCTGTTTCCCTGTCTTTCCTATTACGGCTTCCTTAGAAACCTAAGCGGGTCCAGAGAGGAGAAACATTCCTCTTGAAGAAAGGGGGTATGAAGGGGGTTGTAAGGATCAAAGTACTGGGGTAGACCCCTTGTTTGGAGTCAGTAATAGCTATTCATTGAACTGCACCACTGTAAGTCCCCACGCAACGCCTCCGATACTTAAATCCCCCCCCCCAGTCCAGACAAACTGGGGCTTGTCCAAGGGCTGTGGACTCTGTAGGTCTCTGGTCCTCACACCAGAAGGAGCCACTACCATTGATTATAAAAAGCCAAAAGAATCGGTGCCTTTTGAAATCCAGACTGGGCGAGGGGAATGCAAAGGAGCCCAGCAGAGCAGCTTCCAAACACTCATTCACAGTCCTTAAGCTGAGGCAACCCAGAAATTGCCCTCTCTTGGGAACATCCGAGTCCCAGAAGCCCTCTGGATCTTAACGGAGTCTCTGATTTGAGGCGGTTGGGTCCGGCAGCTGATACTGAGTTTCCAACTCATATGCGCGAACAAGAGCAAACACCACAAGTGCAAACCCCACACAGTTGTAGCCTTGGGACACACAATCAAATAATTCAAATGCACCAGCAGTCGACCCGATCCAGAAATCAACTAAGGGCCCGATCCTGTCCAACTTTCAAGCGCCGATGCAGCCTTGCCATCGAGGCACGCACTGCATCCTGCAGTGGGGAGGCAGAAACATCCCTTCTCCGGGGCTGGAAAGCTGGATGGGAGTGGGCCCTAAGAGGGATAGTTTCGTTTCAGAGCGCTTCACACGATCGTCATGAACAGAGCTTCTGGGAAGCCAGTTCAAGACAGCCTCACAAAACTTACATGGACCTCAGTGCCTCTTCGTGGGATTCCGGAGAGGACACGCGGTCAAGACTGACTCAGTGGAATTGACACGGTGACATCGGGGGAAGCGTCCACACCAATGAACGACGCAGAACTGCCCAGGTGCAGATAGACAAAACAACACGCAAATAACCGAACTGCAGGATGCAGGAGCTGCAGTGTTACACACACACACACACACACACACACACACACACACACACACACACACACGCAGACTTGGCAGGCACGTCCGCATCCCATCGCCCGGGAGGTCCTTCCCAGCCGTTTCAGTGGGGCGTGTGCAGAAAGAACGTCAGGGTGGATTTGCCTCGGAGCAGGTCGTGGGTAGGGACGTGCCCAGGAGCCAAGCAAATCCGCCCTGGAAAGTCGCTGCCTCGTAAGCCTTAGAAACCCAGGAATAACAAGGGGGCCCGGAAAGCAAAGCGAGGGCTGGGAAGGCCCCACAGAGGGTGGCGGCGGCGGCCTTGACGCTGCTCGACCTTCGCCTTAACGCAGGTCCTACGAACGCGTTTCCCCCTTCGCAGCAGGCGGGGTGCGATTCCTCCGGAGTAGAGCAGTGCAGTTCAGGTGAACTGCCGACTGACAGCAGAATCTTCTGCGCGTCTACTCAGAAGTAAGCTCCATTGTGTTGTGCTGGGCTTACTTCCAGGAAAACGTGCCTAGGACTGCAACCTCAGGCTACAGTCTACCCACATTTTCCTGGGAGTAAGTCCCATTGACTATACTGGGACTTACTTCTGAGTAGACACTCTCAGGATTGGGCTCTAAGAACTCAGGAACTGCTCAAGGCCGGGGGAGAAACACCCGGGCTGGAGAAGCGAGCCTTGAAGCCAGCTGGCTGCACTTGCGAGAGAGCGAAGGGCAGGCGCCTGTTACCACTTCGTCTCGGGGTTCCCCGGATTTCCACCGGCTTCCTTGCAAATGAGCGCACTCGAGGGGGGACGCTCCCTCGACTCTTCCCTGCCCTGGGCCCCCAAACAAAAACATTCCCGGGCATTTTCCAGCAGGGGGGAACCGGAGAGACCGACCTGGTGAACGCGAGCAAACAGGCACAGAAAAGGCCACAATCCAAAAGCACCGACACCAAAAGGCAGGCGAGCGGGTGGAGGGCCTGCAGCGCGTCCGCCTCCGTCCTCCAGCCATTTACACCCAAGGAGGCTCGGGGGTTCCGCAGAGAAGTCGATGGCTTGGTCGCAGCCACCGCGCCCTGTGCTCCAAACCTACTTGCATAAGAGGGGGAGGGGGCTCTACAAAGTCCTGCGAGCCTGCACATTCCCACTGAAACTGACACGGGCCTTCGGGGCCAGACAGCGCTTAGGCCCAGTTTTAATACAGGTCCCAGACACTGGTGGAAACACTGGAGGCTCCGATCATTAAGAACCGCATTTGCGGAGAGGAACAGCCTCCGCTCTGGTCTCCACACGCTTTTTGGGGCGAACAAATGAAGGCTGCCTGCCTGCCTGCCTTGGACATTACCTGCAGTGGTTGGTGTCCAACTGGACTTTCTAAGGAGCGGCACCAAGTTACTCCCAAGTGCAGCTGAACCCTCACCAATCTCTAGTATTCAGACAAGGGTCCATTCCACAAATCCGACGGGGCAAAACCACCTTCAGATGTCAACCGCAGTGGAAGAAAAGTAGTTTGGAGGTCTAGCCCGTCTGCCTTCCTCCCTACGAACCTGGCACGGCAGAACCACGAGAACGACACTAGCCCAGTTCTGACGCCAGTTGGAGCCCCGTTCATTTGATCGAGACGCCTTCCAAGGAGCGACTCTTTCTGAAATACGCTTGCCGGTGAAGCAAGGCAGGGCTGGAGCCGGCTGGAAGAACACGCTGGCAATCCGAATTTTTCCGTTTCATTTCTCACTGAGTGAGTTTGCCCTTTCCCTTCTATGATCACACGGGGCGGGGGGGTAGGGGGAGGAGAGAGAGAGAGATGCGAGCAGTGTGCCCTTTCAGGAAGGACAACAGAGATGTCTAATTGCAGGAAAGCTAAAATTACGTTGATGTGGACCAAGTCTTGACCTCGAGGTAGAAATATATATAAAAAAATACTGAACGAGTAACCACATATATTGTGGCAAATACTACAGTGGGGGGGTGGAGTTGAAAGAAGGACACAACTGAAAAGATGGAGGAGGACAAGGGCAGATCCTGAACGGGGCAATTTGGCGACAGACAGACAGACAGACAGATCTAGAGTTCTAGCTTGTTATTCAGTATTTTAAAAAGGCATGGATACGTATATAATTCATACAGCTACGTTAATCCAGGTGACAGCATTTTCTCATCTCCCTCTCGTTAGAGTATTTCAAATACTGCCCAACGCCTTGGGCCGAGCACGGTGCGCGCGCCAGGACAAGCGTCTCTGCCGATACCTGCCGGTCCTGGACGCCTCGATGCCTCCATCCATCATTTCCCAGGCAAACGCGGAACGTTGTGCTCTCCCTTCCCGGCGGCACTGGGAAGCGGAGCGGTTCGTTTCCTTCCTTCTATCCCAACAAGTCCGGGCGATCTCGGTTTCTGTCCGCCTCCTTCCTCCCTCTGCAGCGCCAGCCGCTCCGCCAGCGGCCAGGCTGGGCTCCCTCGCCCCCTCCCTGCGCCCAGCAATCTGATCTCGCAGGGGAAAGTCCGCTCTCCCACCTCTCCCCCTTCCCACCCTTTCCCTCTCCTTCTGCCTTCCAAGGTCACGGGGGGAGAACAAGGAGAACTCGAAGTTCCCCGCAGGCTGGGAAGGAGCGCTGAGAACGATTCCCTTTCGCTTGGCCCACGCGGGGCAAGAGGAGAGGACCCCCCAGGAAGGATCTCGCTGTGGAAGCCAAGAGGGGGAAAGGAGGACGGGGCGGGGTATTCTGCACCGACCTGAGACTTGTCGGGGTATTTATCTTCTCTCGTTCCGCGGAAGATGCGCACTCAAAAATGACCCGCGATGTGCGCAGCTGGTGCTGGTGCTGGGGCCGCGCGCAGCGCTGATGCTCCTTCCAGACAGAGGCAGAGGAGTCTGGGCGATCCACATCCTCCAAGCACACAGCCCCAGTCCCTCCGACCGCCCTCCTCCTCCTCCGCCTCCTCCGCCTCCGCCGCCACTACAACGACGAGCAGCGCCTCCGCCTCCTCTTCCTCACGCGCGAGAGAGCTCGGAGCTCTTCCGGGTTGGAGCCGGGCGGGGGGGCATTTCTTTACCGACCCATCCTGCGAACCGCGTGAGGGGAGGCGGAGGGGGAGGGGAGGCTGCCGTGGAGTCCGGGAATCGAGGCGAGCCTGTGATGTCATGGAACCAACCTGGGCCAGGCGCATCTGTCACAGCCTGAAGACAAGCAGGAACCGCGGAAGAGGGGCGGGGAAGAGTATGGTCGTGTGAATGGAGTCCCAGCAAAGGCTTTCGAGGAATGTCAATGACATTGGTGGAAAGGGCTGCTTGGATGACACACACTCACACAACGCACGCACACACACAACTCACACACACAACACAACACACACACACACACAGTTTTTGCGAGCAGGAGCAACGACCGGGAAGGACAGTTCCCCCGCGCTCTCTGTTTTCCCACCCCCTTGTTTCACCCTTAAGACACCCGGAGACACAGACAGCTCCGGAGAGGCGAGGAGAACTGGAAGGGAAGGAGAGAAGGGCCGCTGCCAGCACACGCCCCGTCCAGACATAACAGGACCCGAGTGGGAGACAAAACACGCTCCCTTCCCCCGCGCACCGGAGGTACTGGGTGGGAATCGATTGGACGCCTCTAAGGTTCCTCGCAAGAAAATCCCATTGATCCGCTTCCCCTCCTCAGCGCCGAGGACTGGAGGCAAACCTGGTTCAAGGCCCCGAGTTGGGGGGTCGGAGGAGGCGCGCACGCAGGCAAAACCAAACTCGGGCGAGCGCGCACCAGATGCGCACCAAACTCTCTCTCTCACTCACTCACACACACACCGGCCTCTGTGCAAACCACACCAAATCAGCCCCACCGCCCTGCAGCCCGATTCCCACTATGGAGTTCCTCAACAGGAGCAGGGCCAGACATCACCTCTACTTCCCCAACAGGCACTTTCAATTTGCACACAGCCGGGAAGACTGGGGGCCCAATCCTGTCCATCTTTCCACCACTGACACAGCTGTCCCAATGGGGCGTGTGCTGCATCTTGTGGTGGGGAGTAAGTCACAGGGTCCTCCTCATGGTAAGGGGACGTTTGTTCCCTTACCTCGGGGCTCCATTGCGGCTGCACCAGTGCTGGAAGTTAGATAGGACTGGGCCCTCAAGTACGTAGAAGCGAAAGTTCCATCCTTTGCAAGTACCCCTTCCTCGCTAACTCCCTTGATCCTTTGAAGAGGATCTCAAGAAGATCGGGTTATTTTTTACCAATTGGTTCTATTAAAAGGGGGGTGAAGATCCTGTATTGAAATGGACGAGAGGGGGCTGCACTTTCTGCGAGGAAGGGTTCTCTGCAAAGCAATCCTTACAACTGGACCCAGAATATATTTTCTTGGAAGGAAGAGTCATTTGGCTTCAATTAACGTTACTTCCAAGAAAAGATGTGCAATTTAGGACGGCCACCTTTTGGAACAGAACTGAATGCTGCGTAAAGCTCTGATAATCAGCTAAGGTAATTTATCTCCATCGGTATACATAGTGTTGTAGAAGGGATTGCAATGCCCACAAGCAAGGCCACACACACACACACACACACACACACACACACACACACACACACACACAATTATGTTCCGCCATCTATTGCAGTGTTCCTGGACCTCTCGGTCGAAGGTTGCCACTTCAAGTTCTTTCCAGGCCTGCATAACAGACCAAAAACCAACCAACCAACCAAGAAACCCCACAGGCATCCCTGATGAGCAGCACAACAAGAGGGGCCTTCGCATGGGACAGACAGGTGTGAAAATACGCCTGCTCGTGAGAGAGAGAGAAAGTAAACAGGACCCAGCCTTTCCTTGCACACGCGTGGCCATTCAGTTCTCAACCCTCCCCTGTTCGATCCAGAGGTGCC